>NW_023458566.1:22880073-22883191 GCF_013731165.1 Rhagoletis pomonella | reverse complement strand
TATACCTAAGCTATTTGCAAATAAAAATAATTTGCAACTACCTAACTCACTGTTTATTCGATGGTGAAAAATTCTTTTTTAATATTGCCTGATTATAAAAAAAGGAAATAGAAAAAGAAAATAAAGTTAAAAATGGCAACGTCTTAATTATAAAAAGGCAATAAGATGACCATCGAAAAAGAAAATAAGCCTAAGAATGGCGGCGTCTTGCGCTTAATTGCAAATAGTACCACTGATCAATACTTATTTGCGCGATTTAGTTATTTGCAAATAAAAAATTAACTCAGCGTTTATACGGCAAAGTTTACCATTTTGCAAATTATCCATTACTATTTGCAAATAATGCGTGCGTATAAACGTAGTAATTGAATCAGTAGGATCTGCATTCACTCGGCATTCTTTTCAAAATTTTGATTGTGTGGTAGAGTTCCATTCAGTATATGTTAGATTAGGAAACATTGAAACTAAACCATGCATAAATAACTATTTTAAAATAACTTCGTAAAAAAAAGTACTGCTACTTAAAAGTATGCGAAAAACTTCCCGCTAAAAATTAATATTTTTACGCGTCACAATGAGCAACGTTTGACACCGATTATTTTTGTTTTTATTGTTTTTTCTTATGAATTTATTAGATAGACTTAGTAGCCGAATATTTGACAGCCAGAATGCCAAAAATCACGGCTATCTGAAATCATTTTATTTTGGACTTTTGGCACGCTAAAATTGGAAAAGGGCACAGTGTGCGCCGCTGAGTTACGAAAATATCGGCGCGCCGGCGGTGGCGGCGTTCGCCGCCTAAGGAATTTTGAACAAAATGTTCATGATGTATTCACATTGAAATTCATTTTTAAAGGAGGTTTTTTTACCTAATTTGGGCCACTGAATAGCAATTTGATATCCTTTATTTTTCCAAAAAAAAACATAGGAAACACGCTTTTTGATGGAAACCTTTATTACAGTTAAATTAGAGTCCAACGAGAGCAGAACTAAATTTTTTCAATACCACAACTACTACTTTTTTATATACTACAACAACAAGAAAGTTATCACATATCAAAAACTTTAACGTTAATATCTCAGTAACAACGTTGTAAGTATTTTTTTCTTTAATAAAGATTTTTTTTATTTTTTTAACAGATTTTTTATAAAAAGCAAATTTGCAAATTTTTACAATCCTAAGATATTTTAATCTCGGGTCCCACAGATGTGTTCTGTACTAGGTGGGTGTGTGAAAATTATGATAGCATTCATAAGTGGTGGTCAAAACCCAGGAAGATTTTGCTCCATCGCATCGCAATGTTTTCTACACAGGGTTAAAGTTCCCCCTTTTTGGAGAAAATTAGTATTATTTTTCATTACATTTTGTTATCCTTAGAAAGTCTGGCAAAAGAGCAGATCAGCTCAAGCAATGACTGTTGTCAACATTCCATACTTAGCGACGCTATGAGCACATTCATTATAATCTTCTCCAACAAAGGCTCCGGCTGCAATTTCAAGAGTACAGTTTCAAGCTTTTTGTTAATTGTAGTCAAAACGGCATTTTACAAAAATCATACTTCAAATTCATAAATAAGTTTTTAATATCAATTCGATATTTCCAAATTTTCGGGATCCGGGATCCCGGTATTGGCATCCCTAGTACATACGGATCTGTAGAGAACATAGATAACCACGTATGTAAGTATATACCTCAGACCTTCTTCTGTTCGCCCATACATCAGCGCCAGGCACTCAACATCTATATATTAATACGCTAACGAAATCCCATACAAATCTATTCCTCCCTACTGCTCCTATGTTTCTCAACCAATTTGAATGATTATTCTTTTGTTCGAAAGGTATTTCATAGGGGAGGTGAGCATTTTGTTTGTTTTTTCAGTAGGTGGAGAAGGGGTGGAGTTATTCCGAAAGACTTCATTTATGGTCCGATTTGCTTCAAATTTCAAACATCAAGAGAAATACACCTGTAAAAGATGGACCTGATAGCTCCAGAGCCGAGTTATTCTAATTTCCGTAAAATCCTATGAATGCCTGCTTTGGTTTCACCATCTACTATCTATATATTAATACGCTAACGAAATCCCATACAAATCTATTCCTCCCTACTGCTGATATCAATTTTAAAATTATTTAACAGAATGTATATTACACCACCAAACAATATAAGTGGCCTGCTGCTGGACATAAAAACTTCCCAAGCAAAATGAATGATTGTGTAAAAAAAGTGAGGTGGTCGAATTTCGACAACGGGGCGATACTAGTTTTAATTAAAGTAAGAAGTAACAATATTTAAATATAAAACTAATTCAGTGATGAATTGTAAATTGTACATTTGAGCCAAAGATGAGAGTTTCTGACTGGGAACTCTTGGCATCAAACCTTATCCATTCGTACCAAAATATAGATTTATAAAACCAAATGAGCATTTAATCATTTAGTCTGTGTCCGGTTTACAGGATTTAGTCAGAACTTACTTTTTTCTTCGCTTAAAAATAGAAATTATTTATAGGTAATTATTATTAAAAATTTCGGGACTTATTCCTTGTATTAAAGTGTCGCTGCCTCTGAAAAGGACATGTCGGAAATCACACTGGTATGGCTTTCGAGTTTTTTGAACAATCATTACTCTTAAGTGAAAAAATAAACCTCAATTAGCCTTATCATGAGTTTAATTTTCCCCGAACCGGTTCACTTTTCACTTTTGGTTTACATGGTTTTACTATGGGCGGATGACGAATTTTCGGGTGAATATTTTTTCAGGCGAAACTCAGGATAAGGCAGATTATGATTATTTTCCGTCCTTGTTTATAACTATGAACTGCACATTTTTATGATACCTATTAAAAAATTAAATTAAATAAAAAATAATCAAGTAAAATTAAATCAAATACACTAATAAAATAAAATAGAATAATTAAATTAAGTATATAAATAATAAAATTAAATCAAATAAACTAATAAAATAAAACGAAGAAATTAAATTAAATAAACTAATAATTAAAAAAATTAAATAAAATAATAAATAAAATAATGAAATTAAATTAAATATACTTATAAAATAAAATAAGACAAAATAAACTAAAAATTAAATTAAATTAAAAAATAGTTATAAAAT
>NW_023458566.1:22877787-22879973 GCF_013731165.1 Rhagoletis pomonella | reverse complement strand
CCGTTTACACCAGGCGATTGTTATTTTCGACTAAAAGTTGCCTGAAATTCGCCTCATGTAAATTCCCTATTAGGGACCAAATTCTATTTTATGTAATTTTTCACGCCTAGATGGTGCTGGGAGACATTTTCAGATTGGTTTCAGAAAATAAAAATTCCAATTCTCAATGATGTCCACTGAGTCGTTTACACATTCTCGTTGTTATAAGTTCTCTACCTGCGCTAGCGCGAATCGGTTAAAGGGAATTTACATGATTCAACTTTCACAGCCGACCAACTGCGTTGAAAGCGATTATGTAGTTGAAAGGCAATTGTTGCTTTCAACCAAAAATCGCCTCACGTAAATTTCCTATTGGGACCAAATTCTATTTTATGTCGTTTTTGACGCCTAGATGGCGCTGGGAGACTGTTTCAGATTGCTTTACTTCTTTCTTTTGGTCTAGTCAGCAACAATTCTCTTCGTATAACTCCACAATGTAAACAACGCAAGTGCGAGCGAGACAATCACATCCTAAAGTCAACTGTGAAAAATCATAGGAAAAGTTTTTCGACGAAGACGCAGTGAAGCAGTCACGCGAGGCAAACATCAGCAAGCTGAATAATGTAAATAAATATATTTTTTATTGGGGAAAAACATAAATGTGCTAAAAAAATGCAGAAAAATCAAGCAATTGAATTTTTAAAACGAAGCTGGTGCATCCAGTTTTTCATTCGAGGTTTGCGTGACGCTCGGACGCAGTGAACATCCAAGGTTTAACTTTCTTCGTCTTTGGACAAACTGTTTGCTGTGTGCGCGACATTTTATGGAGTTTAATTGCGTTGCTTTGTTTGATACAACAGGATTAATGTGCTATGCTCCAAGTGTATAATATGCAATATTTGTGAAATTATCTAATTTCGGTGTACTTAGGCAAGGCAATGTACTGCTTTATGCAATTTGAAAAATACATAGTAGAGAGAAAAACTGGCAATAATCCTAGAAAACCAGACAAAAGAAGCTGCCAATAGCTTCGCCTTTCACTTTGATCACAAACAATACAATAGTTTTTAGATTCAAGTTAACTTTTCTGCATATTTGGTTAAATGCAGTTGTCACACCGCTAATTCCGTTTTGTTCTTCTTGGAGGCCTGTGTTTAGTAGAAACGATTAATTTAAACAAAAACGACATATATTAAATCAAAAGTGCTATAAGTGATCATTTTCCTGTTAGTTTTCCGCTATTTTCGCATATACATACATATGTCTGTATATATGTACATGTGTATGTGTATGTAAATTTGTTTCTCGAAAGAAACAGTTCTTAATTTTTTGCGAGCCGCAAGGCTTTTGATAGTTAAACACACATGTGTACATACGTACATACATACACAAATACTCACCTGAGTAACTCCAATGCCAAATATATCTATGTGGATTTTCGTCGTATTCTCTGTTAAAGCAATTTAAAAATTAGTAAACCTGATTCTAAAAATTAAAAACCGCAAAAAAAGAAACCGGGGAAAGGTATTTTAAGAATATGAAAATATGTGTAAAGAAGATACATAGGCGAAAAAGAAACAAAAAATCAAAAGCAATTGTTGCAGAAGAAAATAATCAGAAGGAGGTAAATACGAAGAGTAAGCAATAAAATCGGCAGCTGTTTTTGTTTACTTCGGTGTATATACTTGCATATGTATGTATGTATGTATGGGAGTGTGTACTTTAGTACTCTCTTCGCGTTTTCCTCTTCGTTTGTATTCGTATGTTATATGTTATGTAGAATGCTTTTATTACATAGAACTGTAGGTGCCCTGCAGTAAAATTTAGAGACAGTCTGTCAAAGCGCTAGTTCCGAACTACTACACATTGTATATCAGGACTAGCTCTGAACTAGTGCAAAGCGGATGCAGAGTGGGACAGTTGAAACTTGCGGTGTAAATGTGCGAATACTCACTATTCGTACAATATGAAAGTAGCTCAACGAGAAGACTTCGGACTCAAGCATCTTTGGTTGCGAGTTCCAAACGCGGTGGAGGCAATTTTTAGTTTTCAAATTTAATGAACTTAAATTGTGGCGTGCAGCTTACAATCATTTTCTTCTTCTTTTTTAAATATGTAACAAAAATAGAATCTGTAAAAGAAAAGAAAAAACGAAAAAAATATCCAAAAATCGTAACTTAAAAACGGTTTTTTTGTAAAAAAAAAAA
>NW_023458566.1:22858627-22877777 GCF_013731165.1 Rhagoletis pomonella | reverse complement strand
TATCCAAAAATCGTAACTTAAAAACGGTTTTTTTGTAAAAAAAAAAACTATCCAAAACGGAACCGCTTAAAAACCAGTTGCAAAGTAATGCACTGGGCGACATTTGCCACCGCCAATGACATTGCCGTGTAAAACTGGATAGTTGAAAGCATTGCTTGGGTATTGAGCTAGAACTAGTACTATTGGCAAAATGTCTAGTTCTACGCTAGTCCTGAGCTGGTCGGATTTTCTGCAGGGTAGGCTATTATATTGGCTTCTTAAATACAAGGTTTGTACCTACGTGCGCACTCTGAATCCCTTCAGTGCTTGAGTTTTTCAATAACCGGCTGACCGAAGGCACAGTTGCACTAACATATGTACATATGTACGTATAGCGTTTGGTACCAAAACTGGAATTCGTTCTCATCAGGCCGTATCACAAAACAAATTTCAATAATTCCGTGCGATTATACACTGACTATGAAAGCCACTCTGTAAAACAGCTATATCGGTTTTTTCGTAACTTTACATATCGACGGCTACCTCAGATAATTTTTCAAGAACGCCCTATTTCAGAATTTGGTTAAAGGATGCCCTATCTCAGAATTTGATTGAAGAACGTCTTAACTCAGAATTTGGTTAAAGGATGCCCTATCTCAGAATTAGATTGAAGAACGTCTTAACTCAGCAAATGGTTCAAGAACGTCATATCTCAAGTAAATTCAATTCAATGTATCGTCAGCTGAGAGAGGGCCTTTTTGTACCATTTACTAAGCATTCTTCAACAAAATTCTGAGAAAGGGCGTTTTTCAATAGATAGAATTGTGAGATAGGTTGTTCTTTGATCAAATTCTGAAGTAGGGTGTCTTCAGCCATTTTCAGCCACCGATGTAGTTTATTCTGAAAACGGCACGGTAATTAACAGTAAGAAACTTAATACACTTGCAAAGTTTATTAGATATAAAGAGCGTGCCAGACGTGGCAAGGCAATATATGTATTTCGAAAAGGCCGTAAAATTTAGAAATTTCAGAAAGCTGTTGAGCAGTCACGCCTTGCATGTAAAGCAGCTGTTAGACGTGGCAAGTGCAAGTCTGTTAAAATCAAGAATTTCCAAAAGAGATTGCAGGAGCAGTTACACCTTGCACGTAAAGTGGCTTTCGAAAGCAGTTTTTATTTCTGAAAATTAAACCCTGCGATGCTACTTTTTGTCAGTTAACGCGATGAATGCAGACAAGTCCACTTTCAACTATGTTACCAGACATTTTTATGCTTATAACAAAATTGATGACATGAAAAATTTACTAAACCTGCTAAAATGTGCACAAAACAGTCCCAAAATGTCTAATACATTAATACTAAAATACTCCACACGAGTAGAATAAATTAGTTACACATATTTCAATTAATATTTTTAGAATTGTATACAATTTCGCCAAGAAACGCGTAACACGGCAAAAATGAAAATTGCTGGTGCAGCACGAGCAAGTTGAAATTATTTCTCGAAAGCGATTTGCTGAATTTCAGTTGCAGTTAAACCTTGCAATTTTTATTTTTACTTTACACGGGAAAGTAGACTATCGATTTCGCATTTTGACAGCAAAATGTAAAATGTCTTTCGAAAGAGGTTTATTATTTCCGAAAGGCGAATTGCAGATTGCTAGTTCAGCACGAGCAAGTTGAAATATAGGGCCTGTTCGAGGTACGTAATAAAAGCGGCATTACTGCCGTACTGATTAAAAATGGCAACATTGTTGCAACTGCCCAGCTGATAATACATTGCTAGAAATTCACACAGAACGTGATACTTTAACAATTCGCGCAACACTGCGGTTGTGATTGCAACTCGAACAAGCCCATATTTACGAAATCGATTGCGCTCTATCTTTTGAAGTCACATCTTGCAACTTTTATCGCTGAAGCTGATTTCCGAAATGTGACAGAAAGGTCTTTCTGGCTGTTCACACAGAAATATAATTTCCATTTCTCAATTTGACAGCAATTGCGCGGAAAAGTTGGAAATATTGCCACGTCCGACACACTCTTTAGTTTTCTTCAAAATTAAGTATAATGGTAATTTTCATACTGCCATTGACCATTTATAATCCGAACACTCCTGTAATCCGCGCGGCCTCCGGATTCTGTCTGAGGATTAGCGAGATTTAGAAATAAATTTGGAGAATTTTTTATTTTTATTTTAAGTATATTGACGTAATTAAGGGAGAACTTTAGAAAGTTACGTACATATGTATGTACATGTGAGAACAGTGGACTACTAATGTGTTTGAATAAGTGAATATGTACATATGTATTAGGGTGCCCATCGAAAATGCTTTTTTTTTTTTTGGAAATTTCAAGACCCCCTCCCCTCCCCTAATTTTAAACATTTTTATGAGAAATATTATAGCCTATTTTTATAGATTTTTTAAACGTCATTTAGAGGTCGCGACGTTTAAATTGGTGATCCATTGTCGGACTTGGGTGGTTGGTATTTCTTGTTGGGTAAAAACACCCATATTTCTCCGGTAAATAAACCATACAAATTCAAGGCCGTATTTAAGAAAAGCCCGCATCAAATCGAATCAAAAATAGTCATTCAAAAACTTATAAATCTACTAAGTCGTATTTTCAGACCTAAATCGGCAGGTCGCGACCTCTAAATGACCTTTAAAATATCTATAAAAAAAAGGCAATGGTATTTCTCATAAAAACGAATAAAATTAGGGGGTAGGGTCTTAAAATTTCCAAAAAAAAAAAAACGCATTTGCGATGGGCCCCCTAATATGTATATATTTTTGCAGTTTGGTCAGAACTCTCGCGTACAAATAAAAATACAATGCAGCTTTGCTCAAACGACGGTCAAAATACCGAAAACGAATAAAAAAAATTACAGAATATATATATGTAGATAATAAAGTACAAATATCATTAAAAAAAAAAAACAGAAATAAAACCTACCTAAAGCTACTAAAACACGAAAAAAAAATCAGTGCCCCGCTAAAACGACGGCCTGCCCGAACACATCCACGATTACTTCACTAACGAGGAGCACGACGAGGCGAAAACTCCACCGCAACCGACAATCCCCACACTCGTCAGAGTGTTGCGGTGAAAAATGTCAACATTCTTAAACAACTTCTTCCCAGCTGGTAAGTGTGCTTAATCAGGGATCACACGATTTGTACATTTGGCAGTCACAGAGAGGTGTTGTCGAGAAAATTTTATTGAGAATGAGTTCAGCTCAATAACAACTTTCCAAACAACACTACTCTGTAACGGTGAAAATGGACAAATCTGTATGAATCAGAGACATAACTATTATAAGAGAAAAGATTAAAAGTCAATCAATAATCATTATACTTAGATAAATATTTTTCGAGTCTCATCTATAATTATTATTTAATGACTTATATTATAAAAGACTAATCACGGGATCTCGGGTTGTGACAACGCCATCGCGAAAATCCCTGGATCGGAAGAAGCTGAAAAATTAACATCCCTAATGTACATAGATAAAGACATGATGAAATCAAAGTTAAAGAGCGAGTTGGAAACGCTTAAACGTCTTGTCTTGCAGTTTTTATTTTGGCTGACAGCAACTTCTTTCCAATCTTTTATATACATATCTGTGGTCAAAAGCAATAACCGCCTAAGTCGAAAAACCTGAATGCGAGAAAAACCGTTTTAAACATTTTGATTGTAATGTTAACCTTATGGGGAAACTAAAATATGTTCGTCTATAACTTTTTAAATAGTCTAGCTGGCGAGATGTGGACTTCACATACATATGGAATAGTAGTTGCAGAATACGATAGCATAATTAACTAAATTCTTTCTTAAGTCGACTTACGCGACTTACAGATATTTGTGTACGAGAACCTAAGTAACGCCGTTTTATAATTCGCCTCCACGCTAAATACGCCGCGTTTTAAATGGTTTTTTTTTTTTTGTTGTATCCAGAAGCGAAATAAAGCTCTATACAAAATTGTACAAATGAGTAATAAAGTCATAAGTTGAAATTACGACCTCTTGAATTAAAAATGTATGTATGATGGCCACACTGATTGTGGATCACATGGGAATTATTCGATCAACAATTAATGTGGCAGTGTTTGTGTGATCGAAATTGAATGCCCTTCTCGAAGGTTTGTTCCCAACAACGCATAAAACCCCAAACCGAAATGATAACAAAACCTTGTGGAACATTCCCGAAAAGAACAAAATGGAACAAAAGTCTCCGGAACTTTTGGGAAATGCTTAAATCGGGATCAAAAGTCTAAGGAACTTTCTCTCGGAGTTCTCAGGAACTTTCTGACAGAACGAAAATGAAAAATCACAAAGGAAATGTGCATATAACATAAACATTCGCAATCGCCTTGATTGTCAATTTTGGTTGAATGCATACAATTTGGTCATTCAGTACTACTCTGAAAAATATGCCTTGACACTAGAACAAAATTGTTTATAGTAGAAAATGTCGTTTTGCTTCTGCTTCTCTACTACTATAACGTCCGTCAAGTTAGCACTACACTTTTCGAAATTGGAAAAGTTAACTATGACATTAATTGTAGTGTTCAGGTTTTTCGACTTAGGCGATTATTGCTTATGACCACAGATATGTATATAAAAGATTGGAAAGAAATTGCTATCAGCCAAAATAAAAACTGCAAGAAAATACGTTTAAGCGTTTCCAACTCGCTCTTTAACTTTGATTTCATCATGTCTTTATCTATGTACATTAGGGATGTTAATTTTTCGGCTTTTTCCGATCCCGGGATTTTCGGGATGGCGTTGTCAGAATCCCGGGATCCCGGGAATAGTCCCTGGATTTAGATATTCATTACTTTTCAACAACTTGAATTGAAAAAATTGCTTATATATTGTTTGAGAAGCTCTCCTACCATGAAATAAATAATAAATAAATGGGTTTGAAACCATGGTACAATAATTACAGGTATTCTATTCCCAGAGAGCGCATATTACGATCTGCCTTATTTAAAAAACATCGTTGCGGCCCACACTAAAACGTTTACTGCTGGAAATATCTCTTTTTCCATACGCCATATCACTTTTTTCCATACGCCATATACAAATAATTTGCACCGGACCGCGAATAGCCCTCATATATGTTCACGTATTTCTTTAACAAACCATCTTACAGAGAACCCCAGCCCAGCCCCATTAGACATTTTCTTAAAAAAAATTGTAACAGCAATTTTTTGATGCAGTTTACTTCTATTTGACACGTAGATCATGGATCCACAGTCCTGCCCCTAAATTTGATTTGGCAACATTCCGACATCTTGGATTTAAGTTTTTTTTTTGTTTTTTGCGATTTTCAAGCTTATATTGCATTTTTCGAAAAAAATTGTTAAATACAAATATGTAGAGAATTTAATTACCCACATTTGTTATATAGAAGGTTTTTTTAAATTGGCATTTTTTATTGTAAAAAATTAACGAAAACTGCGAGAAAAATTTACATTGTCACGGTTTTCGCCATTTTTTGACAATTTCTGTTGAAAATTTATAGCATATTGAAATTCCAAAGATGTAGATAATTTCATTTTCCACAACTTTTGTACCTACATTTGTTTTGTACGACGCTTAGATCACGGCCGGGAAAGCGATAAACATAGCGATGTACGGGATGCGCCGTAAAACTCATTTCCACACCTTCACCTGCTTTCATTGAAAGCAAAAAACTTTGCCCGTGGATTAGGCCTACTGGGGAAACCACGATAACAAAAACGCGCCGAAAAACTATACTTCAGCGCCTATCAGGCCCTTTCACCTCATTTTTAAAAATCGAACGAACGATACAGATTTTATGACGGTGTTAAATATTTAACGCAACCCTCTGCGGCAGAGAAATTTTGAATTCGATTTTCTAACATGTGGGAACTCCTTTCACGGAACTAAAGCTATGTTGCATACCCGAATTGGTGTTAAATATTTAACGCAACCATCTCCGAACTCGACTAAGAAGTTTCACTTAAAAACGAAATATAGCTAATACTGGTGAAGAAAAGGATTATTGCCATCAGTACAAACTACATACCTTAAAAAGTCCAGGGTCCCGGCATCCCGGGATTAACATTCCTAATGTACATACATTGTTTTTTATGTATGTATGTATTTCGCACTTCTTCAATTTCGACTTCATATGGAAACTGAAATGTGTACGCTAATTCTCAAGTTTTTGGTCCTATGCTCGTAGGTGCGTTTTAGAAAGTGTTTTCTCTCTCTCATCTTTTAAATATTATGTATGTATGTATGTATGTACAAAGTATTGAGTGGGGCGGTAAGTTGGCCCTAAATATTTTGGGCTATGAAATTTGTAAATCATTTAATACCTGCCAGTTAGGTAGATCCATCGACGTGCAGCCGAAACGCAATTGTGTCACTTGTTCAGTGACGTGTAGGCGTCGACGAACGTGCTCAGTGATATATGTATGTACATACCTACATACATATATACATATATATATATATGTATGAATTAATGTAGATAAAATTGCGAGTGCACTCATTCGCAAGCGTATATATGTATACATATTTCCAAAAAGTTGCCTCGTTTACATTATATGTGTGTACATATCACTTTTTTATGAAACTTGTTTATTTTTTCTTTGCTTCTGCATCAAGCAACTTCGGTTGTTACGATTTGGTTCAACTGTTTCTCGGCCAGTTTATATTTACACTTACCCAGTTGGAAAATTGCACAGCACTAATAGGAGTTGCATATACGCGCCGCTATTTATGTCTGAATTTGGCATCCCCGCCAAACTGATACGGACGGCTGTGTAAAATGACGTTGAGCAATACGACCAGCTCCGTCAGAATTGGCAAAGACCTCTCCGAGCCGTTCGCCACAAAACGGGGTTTCAGACAGGGCGACTCCCTCTGATCGAAAAACAAAAAAAAAAAACATTTATTTTAGAAATGTTTATTTTACAAGTAAAAAGAGAAGAACTATAAACTAGTTCATGATACAAAAAAGAAGGTAGTTCCATTGTCACTTTTTCGTCGCCATATTAACAACCTGACAATTAAGCAGATTATGACATTTCCTGCTACCATACCCAATATCTAAAATCCTTCATATTTTCTTATTAATTTTTTGTCGATTTAAAAATCTTTGTTCTTAAGCATAGTATTTAATTCCTGTTTCGTGAAAAAGCATATAAAATTTGTTTCTGTGAAATAAGTGTGAAATTCCATAACATTTCCTCGGCAAAGTAGTATTCTGTTCACGCTGTGACAAAGCTTGCAACATTAAGCTAGCACCACAATTTTCATGATATTTTTAAATACACGCGATCATGTTACTTTCCAGAAGGTGTCGCGCCCGTTTTTCTCATCTCTCATCTTCATCTCTTTCTGCGTCACCAGAATTTTAGTTTATATGGCTTATACCGCTAGCTCTCGTAGCTGGATACGAGATCGTTTTCATATACCCCCATTTTTCATAGATTTGGGATTGATTTCATTTACCTCTATTCCAGTTCTACGGTGGCACGCTGCATTTTCCAATAAACCCATATTTTTCCATGAGCTTGAGATTGACATATATCCATACCAGGTTCCACGACTCTACCATAAATACTTTCAGAGATATGCACTATGAAAAATTCGATTTGTATGGGAGGTTCCACACCCCCTTTAAATATCGGTTTTGTTTTAGCCTATAACCATTTTTGTGTCCGAAATTTCAAAAAAATCGGTATAGCCGGTATGGGCATTGTGACTCCTCAAGGGAAATGAACTAATGATTGCAAAAAATTAAATCAAACGTAATAGTTTTTTTTTTATCTACTTACTTTATACTTCACTTTTGGGTGTGTAAAAATTTCATGTGAAAACAATATGTGTTGCGGGAAAAATTTCACGGCCCATGGGTTCCAAAGTAAATTCCATTTGCTGTTAAATGGACAAAGACAATATGTATTAAATAACACATCGAAATGTATAACTTCAGTGTTTGAATTATATAAAATCATCGTATCCGATATAGAAAACTACATTGTGAAATATCAGATGACATGAGGACACTAGAAAATTTTATCGAATTTAATGTAAAATTTAAACATTTTTAAGATAAGATATTAATTATTTTTAAAAGGTAAATATTAACACAACTGTTTTATTTATAATCCCAAATTTAGGATAAAAAATCTCCCACACCAAAAAACTTACAATTGGGTAACGCCGCTTCGAATTTTTCACAATTGAGCAATTGTCAAAAATCTGCTTTTTAATCAAAAAGTTGTTTATTGAAACTACCTTCTTTTTTGTATCATGAACTAGTTTCATTATTTTAAAAATTTCTACTTTGAATCTTTGACTACTTTCTCCTTTCGAGTTTGTAACTCACAAAACTTTAAACTCTATAGTTGTAGTAACATTGAACCACAATAAGCATTTTTAATTTTTCTGGCAGCATTTTTTTATTAGATTTTCGCGAAGAAAAGCCTTGAATGTACTAAACGTGCGCTGGCGTGAGTTGATACGAGTGGCGCCCAATTTAAATATGGAACGTATAAAACTTTCATATTATCAGGAACAAGGGATTTTTCCTTGCCCTTTACAATTGAGAGTTAGAAAAGGAAAAAAGGCAAATATCTTAAAAAGGGCAAAAAATAAGGTTTTTCTAAATTTTTATATAATGTCAGTAAAAACTTATTGTTTCATTGACTTAATGAAGAAAGAAAGAACCCAATACGCATGGTCGTTAAAATTTAGCTTGGCAATTCCAAGCAAAAGCTAAAATTTTGGGCCTTGCTCCTAACTAAGGATACTTGGCTGGCCTGACTAAAATACATATAGACAAAGTATGAACGTTACATAGGGGGAGCAGAATCGTCACGCATGGATAATACCGTTTTGACATTATTTTTTTATGTTTTATGCGCCCGCTAAATCGCGCTATTCTTTAAATCGCGCTTTCTTATTTGATATCCGATTTTTAAAATATTTATGTCGTAGAAAAGGTTTCGCTCAGGACTATTAAACAATGAAGAAGAGATCGCAGCTGTAAAAAATGATTTTTGAACCGAAGAATCTGTTCAGAGCAACAAGCTACCCACAAATCGGGATGTAAAACAATTTTATTTTTTTTTTTTAAACAGAACAGCATTGCAAATGTGCCCAAAACGAGCAAGTTAATTCTATACTCACTCAAATTAATTAAAAAATCTTATTTGAATGAGAGCGAATTCTTAGAAATAAAGTTACTGGAGAGTTGCTGGCAAGTTACTGGATAATTTGTAAACAAACACAACTAATTATTCTTCAGAGCGCAAAAGTTAGCAATTGCTAAGTGGCGGGTTTTGCCGGAATTTAAAAACATTATAACTTTTTTGTTTGTGAATAAAGCATAAAAAAAATGTTTACTCCCAAAATTTTTTCTCGGCATAATTATTCAAATAAAATTGACACGCTAAACTTTTTTTCGTGATACGCCTTAATGTACATACATACATACACATATCTTTTTCATCATTCTTATGTCACATAATTTTAAAAACAAAGGAAAATTCTGTGTTTGTAAGGGCCAAATTAGAGGTGCCATAACCATAACGCCATAGCCGTAACGTAGAAAAATACTTCCGAGCTGCTTATGGGTTATGGCGAAAACCTAATATTAAATAGATACCTACGGATACGGTTATGGCTCTGGGGCGTTATAGTATGGCACCAATATACATTTACAGAGCTGAGCGTACGTTTTATCGGAATATTTAATTGCCATGGTTACGGTTATGGCTATGGTATGGCACCACTAATTCAGCCTTTACTCGACGTACATTTCCTTTTATTCTTAAATACAAAACTGAAACAACTGAATTAAACAGCAAAAGTAGGTGATTGTTATTTATATAGTGCCACTAGTATTGTTTCAAGTGTTTGCTACTGAACGCGTAGTAAGTGTAAATATATCAATGTAAACAAGTAATTTTTTAAGCAAAAAACATAGCCGCTTCAGTTCTCATATAAAAATTTAGGATTATCGTTAATTTCTTCATGGTCCAATGTTCGGATCTAAATCAACCACCTTTTCGATAGAATCATCGAAATCGGTTAACGTGGTCCAAAGTTATACAGTTATAGATAAAAAAAAATATATTTTGACGAATTAATAGCCTCCTCCTATTTCGAAGTCGGTTAATAAGCAGTTGATTATTCGAAACGGAAAAATATTATAAAACCGTTTGCCCAGAGTGTGATCCCTAGTGTGATCCTCTAGAGCTCCCCAAATTCTGCTCCGCTTTTGTCGAGAAAATTGCTCCTAACATTTATCAGTTAGCAGCGACGTTCAAAGTGCTTTTTCGCTTAGCGTATTTTTCGTATAAAAACTTTAAACTTTCATTTTTAAAAGAATCGGAGTCGTCCGTTTTTGGCCGATTCTTGAATGAGATATTGTTATTTAGTTATTTGATTATGTTTTTCTTTTGTTATTATAAAAATTTATAAAAGCATTTGTTCTTAAAATGAAATTATATTCAGGATTTAATCGGCAAAGAATCGGCTAAATTGAATTCATTTCAAGAACAAATGCTTTTGTAAACTTTTATAATAACAAAAGAAAAACAAACAGTCAAATAGCTAAATAATATAACCTCTTTCAAAAATCGGCCAAAAGCGGCCGATGTCGATTTTTTTTTGGCCTATACTAGCCCTGGCATCGACCGATTAATCGGTCGGACTCTACTTTCATTTTTGTACAGCCAATTTCCCATGCTATTTATTTAAATTTTTCTGTAGCCAGACATTCCGCTTCAGATACATATTTAGCTCGTACCTTAATTGTAATCATTCTTGTTTAAAATTTTTTATTTTTTTATTTGAATACTAGTTTTGTACTTATTCTTAATGCTTCACTAACATTGTATCGTAAGCGTTTTTTTTTCTTAATTCTTGTTGCATATTTAACAATTCTTTGTCTTTCTTTCAGATACAGCTGCAATGGATCCTCTGTTTTATCCGCCTTCGAACGGTATTCCTTCAGAAAGTAAACTTGCAACATACATGGTAATTTATATTATTTAACTATATGTAGTATATGATTTAGTTTCTTAACAAATTACTGAAGTTCTAAGCAAAATATTGATTTCGTTTTTGAATTCGCTAAAAGTCAAAATAATACAACGGCTCAGTAAGTTAAGTTCGTTTGATCTCTCAACCCCAGCAGAGCAGACTGGGTAAATAATACTCAATATTTTACAGGTAGCTTTACCTGGTGTATTAGATAAAGTTTCTATGAATTTCTTAATGTGGCAATGTGACAATTTCACCGTATTCTACTGTACATTTTTATGTGTACGTGTGAGTTTTGTACTGCTCTAAGGTTTGTTTATAGGAAATTTCGAAGTAATTTGTGATTGTGTTTGAGATTTGAGATTTGAAACCGAAAATGTAATTGTATTGGAAAATACAGTATTTTGAATTGTCCTCTCTTAAGCCATATTTCCAGTGGGCATTGAAATGATAAAAAATTAAATCATAAAGTGGTGTCGGGTACGTTAATTTCAATAATCGTTGTTATAGTCCATTTCCTCATAATAATTTCTAAATGGAATACAATTTGTTTCACTTTTGTTCTTACAATACTTGGGGAAAATTCGTCATTATTATACCTTATTTATGGCGGTCGTACTGTATAAAAACAACAGTTGGTTAATCGAATTTGTGGTATCGAACTTAAGGCTCTGGCACATACAGCTTTCGTGCTGCTTTGGCGTTGGTTTTTCTTTGACAGCTAAGATAAATACATACTTACGTTTATATGAAGCAGTTCTCATAGACAACGCTGACGCCACAAAAACACGAACGCTGGTTAACTCTTGCCGTTTTGCGCGCGTTGACACTCCCTTAATGTAATTATTCACTTTTTACTAATAAACACAAAATCGTGTAAAGAAAAAACATTTGCTGTCAGAGCATTCATTGTAGCAAACACTTGCGCTACTTGCGTTGCTGTCAAAATGAAACAACGTCAAAGCGACGCGAAAGCTGTATGTGACAGAGCCGAAGCGTTGAAAAAAAAGTTGCGAAACACAAGAAGGTCGGGAAAAAATCAGCCCAATTGTGATAAGAATAATTTTTGGAGGTTTTTAGCCAAAACATACGGTTGTATCCACATAATTAGGGATACGTCTATAAATCGATGTACATATGTAAGGGTTTAACCCTTTAAGAATATGAATGCTAAGTTTCGAGAAGATTTACTTGTATTTGTTATCTTGGCATACCAACATTTTTCCAGTATAAATACATAATTTGATGTGATTATGGAAAAATCATCACTTTTCATTACGATAAAGTGACTTATGGCACTTTCAAAATAAAGTGTTTAGAAAAATTACTAACTTACATACGTTAATTTTGTCCTATGGATTTTACTGAAGTGATGTTTGGAAAGGACAGTGATTTACTAAAAATTGATGAACAATTTGCATATATTTACATATCGTCGATGTTTTTGCAAAACCGCCCATCGACCAGTTGCAAACCTGCCTAAATCGCCGTTGTGGCAAAAATGAGATTTGGTAACCCTGAACTCCAGGCATCGAGATTTATGCATAAAAATTGTTAAATCGTTATTAAAACAACAGATTTGTAAAATAATAGCCTATCAAGGCAATGCCTTCAAAGAATAAAGCGTTTGTTTTTCGCTCTCCTGTAAAATTTGAGTGTCGTAAGAAAGGCGGTGCGGTTTTGCAATTGGGCTATGGGCGGTTTTTCAAAAAGTTGAGTTGTGAACCATAATAGGGGTCATAGTAAAACTGCGTAACCGTTATGATTTTTATAATAAAAATTATAAATTAATCGCTGCTTTGTTATTTTTATTTTTTTCGATAATTTTTTATCGTTTATGATTTTTATTTTTTTCGATCATTTATAATCGTTATTATGTCATTTATTTTTTTTTCAACTTCCTTAATCGTTATATTATGATTTTTATTTTTGCGATCAAAAATAACAGTTATTCTTAGATCTTTTATAAGGTGTAAATCGAATGTGTACAGATTTGACTTAAAAACAATTTTCACAAGTGCCTAAAGGGTGAACACACCAAAACTGCGACACTTAGAAATTACTACCAGAAACCAACTAGAAGGCTTTGAAATTATTTTTTTTTTTGTATTATATAACTAGGAAGTTTAGATGTTATTAAAATGTTAAAATATTAGTTATTATTTGCTCCATCTGCAAGTGATCGGTATTTTCATCGCACACGCGCCATCATGTTCTGCACGACCGCATCATCGACTTTACGCGATGCGCACCACTACTTTGTTTTGCACTCTTCAATAATTTTCACTCTTTCACCTGTTTTCATCAAGATTCCTTTGACAATTGACCAATATTCCCCAATAGGACGTGGCTCTGGGCTATTGGGTGGATTGCAGTCGTGAGGTACAAAATTGATGTTATTTGCATTATACCACGGCAATGTGTCCTTAGCATAGTGGCAGGTTCCCACGTCCGCCTAGAACAGTGGCCTACTCCTTATCTGTTGATAAACGACAGAAGACGCCTTTTGAAGCACTCATCCCGATAAACTTGATCATTCATTGTCCCGGATGGGAAAAGGGGCTGCTCTTACGGCCACAGGGTCAAACCATGTGGTTTTTTGGAAATTTGGACTTCATTTTCAGCTTACAACTTTCAGGGGCATCTTGACGACTTGCACCAGTATACAAATCTTGACCTGCAATATATTTTGAATTTTTATAGCAGTAGGTTTCGCAGTCCATAACAATGCAGTTGTATTTTTTAATTTAGAATTGATACAACTTCCGAATGCGGGATTTCTCTGTAACATTCTACTTTGCGCCTCGGTCTGGCGCTGTTTGAGCTGTAGAACATCTCAATGAAGCTTTCCGCTTTACCTTTTGTACGACAAACTGCGATCTCCGTACGGATTTTGCAACATAACGCGACAAAATCTTCGGATCTCGCGAAAGCGCACTGAGGACCTTCCGAGCACTGTTTTTATCACTTTGACCATGCCAACCCCCGCTCCCTGGTTTTCTCGTAACTGTCAGGCCTTATTTGTACCGATTAAAACCCTGCAAACTGTCGAATAGTGCACTCTTTAATTTTTTAGCAACTTTACGTGTACTTAAGGCCGGATCATTTATAAACTCGTGCAAAATGGTTTGTCTCGTTTCTAGCTCGGTTGCCATTTTTAACTCAACTAGGAATCAAATTCAAATGAAATTTCTTCTACGTTCAACTAAGGTCATGGTCAACTTATGGTATTTGAATTTCAAAATATTGAATTCGTTTTGGGTAAGTTATGAGCTTCCCAAAGTGTCGCAGTTTTGGTGTGTTCACCCTTTAGAATTAAATGCGAAAGACTTTTGCAAACAAAATTAACAAAGTCAACGCCATTTATTATAAAGTGCGCCTTTTATATGAAAAGAACGCTAAAGCCGCCAGAGAAAAATCTTTAAAAGTCAAAGCGATTTATGAATAAACATTTTGAAATGAGTTCAGAAAAGAAGCTTTGATAATCTAGCCCCCAAAAGCCTGCTTCTATCCTGAATGATGGTCCGAGAACAAGCGCTCGCATGCCACGTTCGTCGTTCGGCATAATACGAACGGAGTGAATGAACGATGTCGATGTTTTTCACTTTTCTAGTTAACATCGATATTTTTGGACGAAACATCGGTGTTTTGAAAACATCGATGCATCGTTTGCATCCCTAATGATATCTAGACTTGCTCGTAATTAAAGGCAAATAAATAAAATTACAGTTTAAATAACTAAAAACTCGCTTTTATTACAATGTGTACTAAAAAGTAAAAATTAATTTATAGAAATACAGATTTCGTTTTAGAGGAATAGGAAATTTCCTAACCGTATTTAATTAAACTTTTGAACCCAACCTAAAATATGATTAAATTAATTGACAATGAAACTAATTTTACCGGAGAACATAACGTGGGGTGCTTGATATCAATTGTTTTCAACTTTTCATTTTCAGTTTAGTAATATTGAATATTGTCAAGAGCAGGACTATAAAATCTAAAAAGCACCCCACGCTTCGTTTTCTGGTAAAATTAATTTTATTGTCAATTACTTTAATCCTTTTTTAGGTTGGTTTTAAAAGTTGAACTAAATCAAGTGAGGGAAGTTCCTATTCATCTTAAACGAAATCTGTATTTCTATAAAGTATGTTTTACTTTTTAGTTCACATTGTTATAAGAGCGAGCTTTTCATTTTTTAAACTTTAATTTTATTTTCGTCTTTTTAGTCTTAAATTCAATTGATTTTAAAACTATTATAACGAATAGAATAACACGCGAAATCAATCTTTGGAATTTTCATTCGTACTGCCATCAGGTAGTTTTAAATTGGAAATTTAAAGCACTTCCCATTCGTACTGTCATTGGGTATGTAACTTGATTATGGAAATTGCTGCATCTTTTAGGCGCACCATTCTTACACAGTTACATCCCAAGCTAACAAATGCGAGGTAAAAAATAATAATAAATTGAGAATGTAGGGCTATGTTAGACCTATGACCGGCGCTAGGCCGCTTAAAAAATGCGTGCAATTTTCTTAATTTTGTTACACCGTGTAATTATTGTACGTAGCAACAAGGAATGTCTCATACGTATTAATGATTTTTATTATGTAAATACCTGCAATATAAAATACACTTGTTCAATACAAAACCACTGTCACTCCTTGGCATTATTGATATAGAAGCGACCAAACGTGGCAACACCGACCTACGGTCCCAACTCTGGCTTCTCGCTACTTCACATGGATTCGCCTTTATCGATAAAGAAATCCCAGGTAAAAATATAAATGTAAACACTTTGTACAAGTAATGAAAGCGAAAAGAAAAAAATATATATACGGTCGTGGAAAAACGATACGATATTTTTTTAAAATTTTGCATATTCTTCTTTCGTTTATTTAATATTTATTATTTTTTTTTTTATAAAATTATAGCTCATTATCTAATAAAAACCATATAAATCCGTATTTAAATTTTTGTGCAAAAATTATAAAAATTCTGCAAAATGGCATCTAAATTTTCAACTTTTTAATCCGATTTTTTTGGAATTTTTTCGAGTACGTAGTTTTATATCGATGGCTGAGTGGAAGATCGACCTATCTCGGCAGCCAGTTCGAAAACGCCCTATCGCAGAAAATTTTTCAACAACGCTCTATCTCATAAAACTTTTCAAGAACGTCCTATCTTAGAATTTGGTTGAAGAACGCCCTACTCCAGCTGCCGATTCAAAATCGCCCTATCTCAGCTTATTTTCAATGTATTTTCGTTTGAGATAGGGCGTTTATGAACCGAATTCTGAGATAGGGCGTTTTTTAACATAATTCTGAAATAGGGCGGTTTTGAATCAAATTCTGAAGTAGGGCGTTCTTGAAAAGTTTTCTGAGATATGGCGTTTTCGAATTGACTGCCGAGATAGGTCGATCTTCCACTCAGCCATCGATATTTAGTAGAATGAAATGTACGTTTTAAATTGCTAAAAAAATTAAAACTTACTTAAAACTTGCACTTTATTCTACTAAAATTTAATGGGCTATAAAACGGAAAATTAAGATGATATTTTATGATATGGTTTTTGTTAGATAATGAGCTATATTTTGTAAAAAAAAAAAATAATAAATATATAATAAACACAAAAAAAATAGGAAAAATTTTGTTAAAATGTCGTGTCCCTATTTATTTTTCCACCACTGTACATACATAGGTACTACATTTATGTGTTTGCCATTTCACGCAATCAATTCATGAAACGTAGTTGAATATGACAGCACAAAACACCATTTTAACGTATGAAATGACAAACGCATAAACGTGGTAATAGGTACATATCGTCGTTTAAAGTACAAAACCGCGCATCGTCATTCTGCAAAACGGCGTAACTGACATTTGCTGCCAAAAATTGGATTTGCTCACACAAGCTCTTGGCTCAATTCTTATCCATTCGTCCGGAAATATACTAATCAGAAACGCGATTGCTTTATAAAAAAGAGAACCATTTCGGAAATCTGAGTGTTTTTACTTTCTAGAAAATAATTTATGCAACCTCACATGCGCGGTTTTGCATTTTGTTTATACGCGGTTTTGTACTTTAAACGACGATATACATATGCCTATTTCCGAATTTATAGCAGTTTATACAAGATATTTATGAATTTTTTAAGTTTTAACATTCTTAAAACCAGAGTATGTGTATATATATGTACATATGTGTGTATGTATTTACAAATCAAAATTTCACTACGTGCCGCTGGTATACATTTTCCTTTTCATCTAAAATATTTTCTGCATAAACTTAAGGCCTATTGAATAACGTTTGATAAGAGCGAAAACATTATAAAGATTTCGTTATAATTCTTAAAATTCGTTGGCTGTTTATTTTCTCAGAGATACAATCGGCCAAAGTTCCCAAAATCACCAAAGGCGCCAAATTATAGTCCGAAAAAAAAACGCGGGTACTAATTTTATTGAACAAAACTTTTTTTAATTTATCCATTCGCATACATATACATAACCGCATATCGACGGTACTTTGGCAAAACCTCGTATCTCAAAACACTGTCAAACAACACTCTCTAACAAAAAAAAGTAAGTGCGCCTGGGCCACACTGGAGAAGTGAAACTTACGATGCGAATCTCTTTTTTTCTCATAACCAATATACGTATCTAAATATTTACATACATACATTCATCTGCTTTTGTTTAAGGTTATATTTTTTGTCTTTTTTCTGCCTAGATCCCTACCTCTACGACTGTTCGTTCTAATTACATTTATCTTATTCTGTTTTCCTTTATCTTCATTTTTATCTTTACACTCTATGGATAACAAAATCGATAGCAACATCCAACAAAATATAGCAAAATCGGTTATAATATTGGTAGTAAAATTGATTAGAAAATCGATAAAAATATTGATAACAAAATCTATAAAATCATCGATAAATAAGCGATAACAAAGTCGATAAATATCGATAAATATCCATAAAAAGGTCGATAAATATCGATAACAAAATCGAAAAATATCGATAACAAAATCGATAAATATCGATAACAAAACCGATAAATATCGATAACAAAATCGATAAATGTCGACAATAAAATCGATAAATATCGATAACAAAACCGATAAATATCGATAACAAAATCGATAAATGTCGATAATAAAATCTATAAATATCGATAACGAAATCTATAAATTTCGATAACAAAATCGATAAATATCGATAACAAAATCGATAAATATCGGTAACAGAATCGATAAATATTGATAACAAAATAGATAAATATCGTTAAAAAGTCGATAAATATCGATACCAAAATCGATAAATATCGATAATAAAATCGATAAAAAAGTCGATAAATATCGATAACAAAATCGATTAATGTCGACAACAGAATCGATAAATATCGATTAGAAAGTCGATAACAAAATCTATAAATATCGATAACAAAATCGATAAAGATGTCGATTATTTCATCGATAAGTCTCGAGAATCCCGAAAATCTCTAAATTTCCAAAATAGTTCCCAGATTCAGTCTCTGTGTCTCTCTCTATACCCTTTCCTCTTTAATTACCTTTATTTTAATCTTTTTTCCCCTATCTTCATCTGTACTTTTATCGGTATCCTCATCCTCCTCTTGGTCTTTACTTTTATGTTTATCTTTTTCTTCATCCACATATTCCCCCTTTGCCCTTATATATATAAGTGCAGCGTTTAAATTTACCTTGGTCTTCATTTTTGCCTTTATATTTACGCATCTTTGTTTTTGTTTTTTTTTTACCTTTGCCTTTATCCTTTTCTTTATCTATGTATATACGTACTCACCTTTACTTTCATTCTTGTATTGATTTTTTTCTAAGAGTTATTCTTTAACCTTTCATTAGTTGTATACCATATGCATACACACAAAAAGCATTTGTTTCAGCCCCAACCATTTCCATTGCACCATTTCCCTTGCACCATTTCCGTTGCATCATTTCCGTAGCACCATTTCCGTTGAATTTGCCAATTTACTCTCAACCAACCAACCGCCACTAAAGAAGTTTCACTTCAAAAACGCTCTAATAACAGAAAATCATTTTTAATACATTTTTTACTGAATATTAAAGAATAACTACTTTTTAGTTAATTAAGAA
>NW_023458566.1:22853249-22858527 GCF_013731165.1 Rhagoletis pomonella | reverse complement strand
CAGAAATATGCCATGGATTGTGAGCGACCTTTATTAAACTGTCATGGTAAAGCTTTTGCAAAACAATTTTTGTGCATCAGCTTTGGTTTTGTTTATGAATGCAATGCATAGCATTTTTATGCTATGGATTTTCGGTATTGCAAATTTGCCCAGCCATGACAAATGCAAATGCGTGTATTTTGTTTGTGTATTGCAAATAATTTGCAATACAAATTTGCAATGCAATGATGCTAGGCCATTTGCACCGGATCGCGAATAGCCCTATTAAGTTCTAGCTTAGAAAATGCAAGTTTCAAGTTGCTAAGAATTCACGTTGATTTTTGATACTATTTTGCGGATGGTGTTATTTTCTTCCATACAAAAGAAAATGTCGGAAGAACTTTGATTGCAAGTAAAATTATTAAAAATCAACGCGAATACTAAGCCACTTGAAACTTGTCCTTTCTTAAGCTTGAATTTAATGAGCTATAAAACTGCATACTTAGATTTTTTCTCAAAAATTTTAATAAAAAAATGTGTTATAAAATTTTGTTTAATTTTTCGACAAACTTTGAAATTTGGACTTATGTATATGGTTTTTGTAGATAATTAGTTGTATTTTAAAAAAAAAAATTATGTGTGTAACAAAAAATAGCCACAACTGGTCAAAATAACGTGGCCCTATTATTTTTCACATGACTATACATATGTACATATATGGCCTAAATATCGATTTTAAAATTAGTGTTCGTAAAACATGCACTCATTTCGTAAACCAAAAGTTCATTAAAATTCGCTTCCTTCAATTCAAATCTTGCATAAGCAGCAGTGTTGCCAGTTTGTGGCTTTTGGTGTCAGATTTAGCTCCTTATTTTTCTATTTAGCTCCGAAAATTGGGATTTAGCTCCTAGCTCTTTTCAAAATTATGTAGCACTTTTTTAGCTCCAGAAAGTTTCAGTTGTATTTGATAATATATTAAAATTAAAAATCTGTAATTCCATTCTACAAGTGTTGACTAAAATTCATTTGGCTTTGGTGATCTCATGCTATTTTCGATACCGTACGCAACGCGGGATCCCGCGGGTGCCCAAAATAGCCCAGAAATCATTCCCGTACTCTACAAAATGGGTAATAGAGAGCGAAAATTGGAGCGTATTGGATCGTAAGTGTCTTCTTCTTCCTGTCCGAAACAGCCCGGACTTTTGCTCCGAGTAAAAATGGATAAAGCGTCAAAGTGCATATCAGCTGTTTTGTGTTTATACCGGGCAGGAATTTGAGCTCCGATAAGCTCAGACGGTGTATTCTCTCTCAGGCGGCCACGGTAGAAAAAGAAAGCCAAAACTTAAGCGTTTATAAAATTACAAATTTCGAAATGCAGTGGAACATACATTTGTATTCACAGGGAAATACAAACTCCACCATAAATTCTTGGATGTAGGTTAAAGAATTCAAAAATGAATTAGAAGAAAATCCTTTTTCTGAATGCGCGGATTTTGTTTTTACCTTACTAATTTTACCGTAAGGAGAGAAGCAAAAAAAAATACTTTTCAGAAAAATTTTGCGAAAAAAATGATTCGTAACCCAAGTTTTTATGGTCAATTGAAATATCTGAAATTACAGATTTTAACAGTTTGCACGGTATTTTTAGTGCATCGTCTAGTTTGTATAAGTATGTGCATACATATATAAGTGTTATAAGTATCTTAGCAATGAATTCGAAATATATGCACCTTATTTTGGTTAAAAGTTTCTTTCAGCACTTAAATTTATAAAATTCGTTTTTTTATTAAAATTGTGGAAATGTAAAAGCAACTTTACATCAATAACTGCTCAACTTCTACTAGTATTATTTAGCTTTTTTTCGACAGATTTAGCTTCAAACGTAAATTTTTCTGGCAACACTGATAAGCGACCGGAGTGATTAGCAACCACAGCGACCTCTTGTGGAGAAAATATACCTTACTCGTTGGAGATCAAGCAAAGACAAGAACCAAAACCGAACGTGAACTAGCGAATGAACGGATATCGCCAAACCAGAGAACGTATGTATATACGTTCTCTGCTTCAAACGCGTATTTTTTTATGCACGCAAATTATTAAGAGTAAATATCTGATCAAAGTATGCAATTTTATATGAAAATTGATATGTACATACATATGTATGTATGTATATACTTAATAGAATTTTAAATTCTTGCATCATATCCATCATCTGCTCTTTCAGTAAAAAACAAAAAATTATTTGTAGCAGAAAAATTTTAAGTTATCTTCAAACAAGCATTATTAGCAAAATGTTGAGATTATGATTGAAAAGCAATTTTACTTTACTTTAGCATCAACATTTTAATTTTGACTACATGTACCAATGGGAAACATCTTTAAAAAAAATTCCGAACATATGTACATACATACATATATTTGTATTTAGTACATGCATACAAACACATATCTAATACATAAATTATAAACTAAAATATTGTACATATTGCACTTTATCTACGGTGAGATCACCCCTTTTTGAGTGAATACTAACTATACCGAAAACCCACGCTCAAGTCGAAACAGATGCATTGTGTATCTCAATTGAAAATTTCCCCACGCCATGAACTAAAAAAATATGCATCCAGGTGCATATTAATATTTCTAAGCGAATGTTTGTTTGTTTGTATGTCTAGTATATGTTCGTATGTATGAATCTATTTTCGCAAGTGCACAAAAATACGCTGAGAAAAAGAATAACGACTTAATGGAGTTACTTTTGCCCACATATTCAGCCTCATTGCGTAGGTCGTAAATTAGGCTAAATTGTACGACTCGACAACAGTAGCATTGTCTATTGTCGTAATGAAATAAGTAAACGACCAAAATCGTCGAAAACTATACAGTGCTGCCAAGTTTTTCCGTTTTAATACACTAGTCGAGTGGAAATTTTAGGCAATGACGTGCAATTTTCGATACGATTCGACTCTCGAAAAACGACTGGCATTCGACACGACTCTCGCAATGAGGGTGAATATTTCAGAAAATTTTCGACTAATTTTTAAAAGACTCGTATCGTTGTAAAGGTGATTTAATCCCCTTTCTTGTGATATGCATATTTGTATACTTCGTATATAAAAATTTGAGAAAAAACACATTTAAAGGAATATATACCTATTTTTGTATAAAAAAAAATATTTTAAACAAAAAAATTACTAACCGATTTTAAAACAAAAATTGTAAAGCCGATTAAACCCCCTTTCTTCTGATGTGCATATTTTTATACCTCGTGAATAAAAATTTGAGAAAAAACACTTAAAAGGAAAAAAATATCTTTTTTTATCAAATATTTACCATTTATGACGCAAAAGTGAGTATTATATATAGTACGATAGGAAATGTAGTTTCCTATGTATTTTGTTGTTGTGTGTTTGCAAGTTATACAATCCATGCAATCCGTGCTACGTGTAATGGCTTTGGCAAGATTTGGAGAATACCCCTATTGTCAATGATGTTCCATGATATACATATTTGGTAAATTAAAGTCACCCAACACAATCATTGAAGCAGAGGGTTTACTCATTTAATTAACTGATTTCAGTAGAGACATGTTGTGTGAATATATTGAAAAGTCAGATCGGGAAGGAATATAGCATAGAGATAGGTAAGTAAACCCCCTTCCAACCTGTACACGAGTTCTTTTGAGTCCTGCAGATTCAATCTTGAATACCTTTTTCAGATGGTATCGAATAGTCTACGGCAAAGAGTACGCCACCGCTGATTCTGTCATCCCGATCGTTTCTGTAGATATGATAATTATTTGAAGGAATCTCTGAATTGCAAAAATGTGAGCTTTGAGCCAAGTTTCAGTGAAAGAAATTATATTATAATTGCATTCAAGGCCATTAAGATATAAGTTCGTTAATTTATAGCGTTTTCTTTACTCGAAATAATATTGCACTTATGCTGCCCGTCCTGCTCCCGAGCTGTCAAGTTTTCGTGCTCTTTTCTCAGCATCTTCACATGCATCATATTGCGTGCTCTTTCTTTAAAATGTTGCACTCTGATAATGTTGCCATATGAGAAGGGGTCGGCAGTAGGTGGTCCTACATATATTGAAATTCCTTCAGACATAACATCAAAATGTGTTAACATAAAATTACGAACTTGTTTTCAATAATCACAAAATGGTTTTTGCGATAACCTCTTAATCAATTTCTTTTAAAAGACCAATGAGATTCCCTTTGAAAAATTTTAGTCACATTTTCGCGCAATTCCGTTTCCTTTGGCATTTTCGGGTTGAATCTCTTTTTTATTTAAGGAAAGTACACAAATTTAAGGCAAGATACAAAAAATTTAATTTGAATATTTATTTCGGCAGTACATACTCATACAATATAAGAAAAGTATGACGGACAATTTTCCAGTAGCGAAAATGGTCAACGGTGACATCGTCACTAATGAGGATTTAGTGACCTCGTCGCATTTGCTCTGTAGTATTCGCAGCAACGGCACATTGCTGACAATGACACTGGTGAAAATGTCATGCAAGTGTTCAGCTATTAAAGACTTATAACTAGGGAAGACAAAAATATGCAAATTCTTATTATGACAAAAAATACATATTTTGCCGAAAAAGCATACAAATAATTATTTTGGTAATAAGTTAATTAGATTTCGCATAATTTTATCTGGCTATACCTTTGCGCAGATAGCCAAGGTTGCTTGCGAGGTTTGTTTAATTGACAAAAAGAGAAAGTTCCGTTATTTTCTAGTAAAAAACTGTAAAATACTCGTAAAAATATTTCGATTATTTTGAAGTTTAGCGCTAAACCGGTTTTGATGGTTGAATAATTTAATGAAAATTTACCGAAAGAGATTGGATCTTTGCGTTCGTTTTTAGTGAAAGCTGTTCAACAATTTCCAGGTGTGTTGCGAACTGATCAGCGAGTTTCATTCTGCATCTATTGTAACTGCTCAATATCAGCAACAAAAATATTAATAATGTAATAATAGAATTGTCATCTTTTAAATATTGTCGAACAACGTCTTGTGACGTAGACCGTTCATTTTCAATACATATATACAATTATATACAACAACTTTTTCTGTGATAATCGAAAAATTTTCGTTGGAAAATATACATTGTATCGTTGTATGTATATATCGACGGTACTTTGGTAAAACCTCGTACCTCAAAACTCACTACAATTTCGAATCTCGCAATATTAATTCAAAATAGGCCTTAAAATACTGCGATTCATTATATATTATTCTTAATTAACTAAAAAGTAGTTATTCTTTAATATTCAGTAAAAAA
>NW_023458566.1:22849929-22853149 GCF_013731165.1 Rhagoletis pomonella | reverse complement strand
TTTTTTACTGAATATTAAAGAATAACTACTTTTTAGTTAATTAAGAAAAATATATAATGAATCGTAGTATTTTAAGGCCTATTTTGAATTAATATTGCGAGATTCGAAATTGTAGTGAGTTTTGAGGTACAAGGTTTTGCCAAAGTGCCGTCGATATATACATACATACAATGTATATTTTCCAACGAAAATTTTTTCGATTATCACAGAAAAAGTTGTTGTATATACTTGTATATATGTATTGAAAATGACAAGACGTTGTTAGACAATATTTAAAAGATGACAATTCTATTATTACATTATTAATATTTTTGTTGCTGATATTGAGCAGTTACAATAGATGCAGAATGAAACTCGCTGATCAGTTCGCAACACACCTGGAAACTGTTGAACAGCTTTCACTAAAAACGAACGCAAAGATCCAATCTCTTTCGGTAAATTTTCATTAAATTATTCAACCATCAAAACCGGTTTAGCGCTAAACTTCAAAATAATCGAAATATTTTTACGAGTATTTTACAGTTTTTTACTAGAAAATAACGGAACTTTCTCTTTTTGTCAATTAAACAAACCTCGCAAGCAACCTTGGCTATCTGCGCAAAGGTATTGGCAGATAAAATTGTGCGAAATCTAATTAATTTATTACCAAAATAATTATTTCTATGCTTTTTCGGCAAAATATGTATTTTTTGTCATAATAAGAATTTGCATATTTTTGTCTTCCCTAGTTATAAGTCTTTAATAGCTGAACACCTGCATGACATTTTCACCAGTGTCATTGTCAGCAATGTGCCGTTGCTGCGAATTCTACAGAGCAAGCGCGACGAGGTCACTAAATCATCATTAGTGACGATGTCACCGTTGACCATTTTCGCTACTGGAAAATTGTCCGTCATACTTTTCTTATATTGTATGAGTATGTACTGCCGAAATAAATATTCAAATTAAATTTTTTGATCTTGCCTTAAATTTGGTCTTTTAAAAGAAATTGATTAAGAGGTTATCGCAAAAACCATTTTGTGATTATTGAAATCAAGTTCGTAATTTTATAGTAACACATTTTGATGTTATGTCTGAAGGAATTTCAATATATGTAGGACCACCTACTGCAGACCCATTCTCATATGGCAACATTATCAGTGTGCAACATTTTAAAGAAAGAGCGCGCAATATGCATATGTGAAGATGCTGAGAAAAGAGCACGAAAACTTGACAGTCCAGGCGCAGGACGGGCAGCATAAGTGCAATATTATTTCGAGTAAAGAAAACGCTATAAATTAACGAACTTATATCTTAATGGCCTTGAATGCAATTAAAATATAATTTCTTTCACTGAAACTTGGCTCATCACCTCACATTTTCAATTCAGAGATTCCTTCAAATAATTATCATATCTACAGAAACGATCGGGATGACAGAATCAGCGGTGGCGTACTCTTTGCCGTAGACTATTCAATACCATCTGAAAAAGGTATTCAAGATTGAATCTGCAGGACTCAAAAGAACTCGTGTACAGGTTGGAATGGAAGGGGGTTTATTTACCTATCTCTATGCTATATTCCTTCCCGATCTGACTTTTCAATATATTCACACAACATGTTTATACTGAAATCAGTTAATTTAATGAGTAAACCCTCTGATTCAATGATTGTGTTGGGTGACTTTAATTTACCAAATATGTATATCATGGAACATCATTGACAATAGGGGTATTCTCCAAATCTTGCCAAAGCCATTACACGTAGCACGGAGTGCATGGATTGTATAACTTGCAAACACACAACAACAAAATACATAGGAAACGACATTTCCTATCGTACTATGTATAATACTCACTTTTGCGTCATAAATGGTAAATATTTGATAAAAAAATATATTTTTTTCCTTTTAAGTGTTTTTTCTCAAATTTTTATTCACGAGGTATACAAATATGCACATCAGAAGAAAGGGGGTTTAATCGGCTTTACAATTTTTTTAAAATCGGTTAGTAATTTTTTTGTTTAAAATATTTTTTTTTATACAAAAAAAGGTATATATTCCTTTAAATGTGTTTTTTCTCAAATTTTTATATACGAAGTATACAAATATGCATATCACAAGAAAGGGGGTTAAATCACCTTTACAACGATATGAGTCTTTTAAAAATCAGTTGAAAATTTTCTGAAATATTAAGTTTTTGATTTTTCGAAGATCTGACCTTTGACCCGTTCATAGCACCTGTAACCTGTATACCATATAAATAAGAGAAAAAGGCGGACCACGTCTGTATTTTTACTTTTTTTGCTTTTTACATGCAATAATTAAAAATAATTTTTTACCAAAGGTCCAATTTCGAACTTCGTAGGCCCATATCTCGATTTCGGAGGCTAACTTTGAAAAACGGAGAACTTACTTTTTTTACTTATGACTCAATCTCTTAAAAAAAGTTGGTTTGGTCCAATACCCACCAGCCGCAGCAGTGCTGTACAGTGTTATCACTAGGGACGGTATTTTCATACATCATGGCGGAGTTTACGAAATCATAAAATGATTTGGGGTTATATATTATACGCCGTTTGATTTTACACAGGTCAATTTTTTTAAATTTTTTGTTTAATTAAAAAAACTATTTAAATATTTTACTTCATACAGAGTTGCATGAAAGAACCGTGTGGACTAATCCGGTGTTTATTTGCACTCTTAACACGATTCCGCAACTCTTAACTCGCATTCAAAATGTGATTTATGGTGGCACGGTTAAAAGTTTCAATTCGATTTAAAAATGTGTTTATACGTGTGGGTCTAAATAACATGGTTTAACTTAGAAACATGGTAAAACAATTTCTAACATGTTCGCTCAGTGTTTTAAATCCAATTATTTCATTAACTCCCAAGCACACCTTGACTATTCGTTTAAACTAATGCTGGATTTCCACTAAGCATTAAATGGCAAAAATGAGAAATGACAAAGTTGGGCATTTAAAAATAATTGTGCCATTACATAAAAAAAAATATTCATTAAGTTCATTTCCACATGGCATTTTTTTAAATGGCATACATTTTTTGTCATTTCAATGCCTAGTGGAAATTCGGTATAAGTCCAATGAACGCAATACATACCCCAGTAATATCTCTCGATGATGTATTAGTTTACCTGAAGACCTTAAAGCAGTCTTTTAGTTATGTTCCTGACCAGATCCCCACTTGTTTTCTTATAAATTGTTCTGATTATCTCTATGAG
>NW_023458566.1:22840579-22849829 GCF_013731165.1 Rhagoletis pomonella | reverse complement strand
TCCACGAGTCGGAGGAGAAGCTCGGCCAAACGCTAAGCGCCAATCTACAAAAAAAAAATAGCTCGGAACACTTTGAAAACGACGATTCACGGGCCACAGCTGTCAAATTATTTAAATGCGTACTTCTACATGTGCAGATAATCTAGGGTTGCCAGACCTAAAATGCTGAAAGAGGTACAGATATGAACAAATTGGGGTACAACTAATAAAGAAAAAGCAGTATTTTTCGCGGGACAAATAAAACTAAATATATTCAACAAAAAATTGATTTATTCGCTTATGGAACAATAAAACCGTTCATAAATAAAAATTCACTATCATTTAAACAAAACAAATTACACTGGCGATCGAAACTGAGTGCATGGTGATTTTATTTTAAATATTTACAATAGTAGTATTCACCAAATTGAGCAAGTGGCCTGGCACTCTGGCAAAAGAGCAGATGTGCTCAAGCAACGACTGTTGACAACACTGCCAGGCCACTTGCCGACTTTGGTGAATACCACTAATGTTTTTCAAGCTAAATTTTTTGGTTATTTTTTATAAAAATATGTTTCATGCTTTAGCCAAAACCGTAAAATTAATTCAAACTTTCAAACTTAATACAAACTCTAGAAAAATGCAACAAATTTCCATCAAAATTTTGGAATTTTCATCTGAACTCTTGAATATGCGGTTACATGGCTCATGAAATTTTAGGAAAATAAGTGTATTGTATTAAGTTTGCAAGTTTGTTTGTTTTGGGCGAGCCTAAGATATTGACCAAAAATTGTAATCTTTCACACAGATTGTTTTGAGAGCATAACGAACCATATTTTTGTTATTACCGATCGAAATTCTAAAAAAAGCGGATTTTCGGTCCACGCTAATGTATATGGTTTTGCTTAAAGCATGAAAAACATTTTTATAAAAAAATAACGAACACATTAACTTGAAAAACATAATAGATATTGGAAAAAGTCATGCCATGCACGCTGTTTTGATCGCCAGTGTATGTATACATAAAAAATATACACATAGATATGTATAGCTGTGGTCATAAGCACTAACCGCCTAAGTCGACTTAAAAGTATTGAGTTATATATGTTATCGTATTCTGGAACTACTATTCCATGTGTATGTGAAATGCCCATCTCGCCAGCTAGGCTATTAAAAAGTCATGGACGAACATATTTTGGGTTCCCTATAAGGTTAACATTACAATCCAAATGTTTAAAACGTTTTATCTCGAATTCACGTTTTTCGACTTGGGCGGTTATTGCTTACGACCACAGATATATGTATACATATTCAGCCTTAAATATGGCATAAGAACATTTTCAAATAAAAACTGTGAAAGTTGAACAATGCAAACATGCTTTAAGCGAAAAGTGAACGGTCTCGGGCGAAAATGGGGTACGTCTGGCAACCCTAAAGATAATCATATCGCTATCGAGAAGCGTTTATATTTAGAATAGAGATAAAAAATTAATGTCCTGTAGCCTGGTAAGGTCGTTTTCAAAGTGTTCCAAAAGCAAATGTGCTTGTTTTTTTTTTAATTTTTGTAATATATATTTTTTTTTTAAATGTAAGTCTTATTCAAGTACAATAATTTAAAATTACTTAATTTGCTTGTAGACGAAATAAGTTGGGCTTCTTGATGGTTTGTTAACGGTATGTTTAATGACCCGTTGATGATTGAACAGGTATGTACGTAGATGTGTCGATAATTTTGAAAAACAATTTATGGATACTTTCATGATATCGCTATAATTGATGAAATTCCTTAATTATAGAGAAAAATGGAACGTGCAAAATACATAAATATTTGATCGCAAAAAAAATTTAACAATACCAAAAATAAAATTTTAACTTAGTAAAAATTCGTTCCATTGCATTTACATAATTTAAATCAATGCTAGGAATCCTCAATTTAACACCGCGTTCATAAGAAGCCTGTATAGCAATATAATGAAATAATACAATTATATTTAATATGAATTGAACAAAAACGATTAATAGAAAATATCAAGTCTCTGTGTTAATTTGCCAAACAGTTCAATGAGCAAAAAATTGTCGGTTTTTGAATAGCGAGCTGCTGGAGTCACAATCAACAATCTTGTACTACCACTTAACAGTTTATACGCGCACTTTTTGTATTTTTTGTGTTTAACTTTTCTGGGCTCTGGGCTGTACTAGTTAGTCCCCATGTTTTCGCTCCAACTTCCCATTTTTATTTACTTGTTTGTTGTTGGTTTCAACTTCAACACCCGTTTAATTTTGTATTTTCTTTTCTTTCTTTTTTTTTTGTAAAAATAGACAATATACTCCGCCATTCCTTTTTGTACAATAACAACAAAACATCTTATTAGTAGTATTCAATAGATAGCGCCAAACACCATTTCAAAAATGACTTGCTCCCGTTCTTATTCGCTTGTGTTTTCCGGTTCATTAAAGACTTTTAAAAAGCTCTTTGTTTACATTTCGAATTTCTTTCGTTTTATATTTTTCTATGTTTCCACATTAAAATCTTTTTAGCTTAATAATTATGTATGTCTCAGTGATCGATAAATATATGTATGTATATGTAGTACGGAATATGGGAGAGGAAATACATATGTATGTATATGATCGATGGTTCGACGGATTTCATTTGTGGATAAAAAGCGTGGCTACTTCTGGTTTACAAATATGCTCGTTCGTGCTTAATTTCCCCTCCATAACAGACGGCGGTTTTAACATGTAACAGCACTTTCAGTTACAACAATTTTTAATGTTACTGTTAATGTAAACAAGTATATTTGCTATTTATGCCAATGGTGGAGTTTGTTGGAGGTGCCTTAGGTGATGGCACTGACAGCGCCGGTGCCAGCAGTGTATGGAAATTATTATGTTGGAGTTACCATTAGCTCGGAAAATGCATTTTCAAGACAATTCTTGAGTTCGGCATACGTAACGATCAAGACAGATTGTTCGTCGCGGGACATCAACTGAACCTGCAAACAATTGATGGTGATAACAATTATTATTATATTATTATTATTATTATTATTCATAAAAGTAAAAACTACTCGTTCTAATGCGCCGGCATCCAATTTATTTAAACAGAGTACGATATGTGCGTGATCCAGCCAAGGACGACCATCTTCTGTGACGGAATGAAACAAATAATCACGAAACAATTTCAGCATGTATCTATCACCAGTTTCTGACCAAGTGCAATCCATATTAAAACTAAAATAGAAATTTAAATTTATCAGAAATTGAAATTACATATTGTTACTTTCCATTAGTGTTGTAAATTTGTAAAAAACACACGGCCACATAACCGAAGTGAAACTTCTTTCGATTTATTTCTTTTTCATTTCAAACTACTGAAACCTAGCCTTAATTTAAATCTTAGATCTAATTCCTATTTTAATACTAACCTTAGCCATAATACAAATCTTCATTTAATCCTAATCTTAACCTTCATCTTAATCTAAATCTAAACCTTAATTTTAAGCGTAATATTATTCTTGATTCATGCTAATATCAACCTAAATTGTATATAATCTAAACTTCAATTCTAATCTTTATGTTGATTGTAACTACAATCTTAATCTAATTCTAATCTTAATTGTTCTCCTTAACCGCGAGTGAGCACGTTTCGATAACTTACTGTCAATGTTAATATAGGCGACAAGACAGGGAGAGGAGAGGGATGCACTTCCGTTGCAGCGCAAGGTTCAGTTTTTCGGGACGATTTTTTTTTTAACTCACTACCGCCGCTAAAGAAGTTTCACTTCGACATAACAAAAAATGTCAAGAAATGGTTAATGGTTAATTCATGTACGTACTCAGGTCTTTCATTTATGCAGTTTAATTTCACCAAAATTCTATATAAGCGGCCATTCTCCATCTCTTTAGCTAACTCGTCTTCCTGCATGTCGCAGAGGCTTTGTAATGCGTCCATTTGTGTGTAGAAACGTGCACCAATCATTGGCATAAGATCTGTTACTGAGCGTCGTTGCGTCGTCGAAAATAGATAGCTAAGTGGTTAAGTAATTAAGTCAGAAACTTAATACGCTTAATTGGCCGGCTTTGCAACTTACACGATGAAATTACGCAAGTCATTGGAGTAGTGACGTGATACCATTTCAATGCTGCTTTGGACATTTTCTCTCTGCACCGATTGTAAACATCGACAAGCTAAAGCCAATACCAGCCGACCCAACGCAGTCAAATCATCCTGCAAATACAACATTTAATATTCGAGTTCATAATGTGTCATTGGTGGACACGTATTATCGCAAAGCCACTTTAGCATTGAATGAATGGCTCCCTTACTTGCTGATGCATGCTAGCCACCGCTAGAGGATTCGCTGCATTGGGATCGAATTGTGCAATGTCGCTTGTGCCACAAAAACTCAGACGCATCCGCTTGCCGGTCACCAGTACTTTCGTTGGATCCAAGACCCTTTCGGAATTGCGAATTTCAAATTTCTAATTAAAAACAAACAAAATCAAATACTTCTTATCATCAACTCACTTGCAGGCGAGTCCTGCTTGATGGATTGCACGTAAACCAGCGGTCAGTTGCATGATAATTGACCAAATAGTTGCTTCGGGTAGCAATGGCCCGTTATTGTTGCGTTGCAAGTTGCTCTTGTGGCTGCAAGAGAGGCAAATCGATGTTATTCCTAGTATTGGACATATCTATAGCACCCCCCATTTCAAAGTGATATTTTATGTTTAATATTTTTATTGAGCTTTGCACCACGATTGTTACGATTGTGATATTGTTTGCCACTTTTGTTTAATTATTTATTTTTAAGAATTTTCAATTAAAATTCAGTTCATTCTCTAACAAACCTCATATAAACCCAATTTTAAAACTTTTTAAAAGACTACAAAAAAATTCAACAAATTTTCACCTAACAGGTCTATTCTGCACGTTACTGAAGATTTTGTAACCGGAAAATTTTATTACCAAAAAATGTTACCAGTTCTTCTCACCGCGATAATGCAGTTTAAAATATTCTGCAATTCAGCTACGAAGATTACTGGAAATTCTGCCATTGCATATTTCACAGGGCAATATTTTATTGCCAGCTTATGAGTTGGTAAAAAAAGTTACTGGTCATAAGAGTACACCGAATGCGAAAAAGGTTTAAAAGTTGACGGGAACTTTATTTACCGGTTACGAAATTTTTATTACCCGAATAGACCTGTAAATTTCAACCTTTTTTTCAGAAGTGCTGGATTTTTTTTTCAGTCTGAAAACGTGCAAGAGTCAAGTGGATAAAAATTGCCGTTGATTTTTGATATGAAAGCAAATGCGATAAAAAAAAAATTTAAAAAATCAACGGTAATTTTTAGCCACTTGAAACTTGCACATTATAAGACTAAAATTAAATGGGCTATAAAACTGTGTACTCGGAAAAATGGGGTGCTATAGATAAGTCCAATACTGTATGGACATACGCAAGCATGCGATCCCTTGATTGGGCCCGAATTTTGCCCAAAACCTAATGCTATATTAATACTGGCAGAAAAATACTTCGAAGATTATTTTACTGAATTTTTTCCTAAATGTTATGGACGCGAAAGCCAGCTGGGTCAACAAAATTCCTTAGACGCATAGTACAACCCAAATTTCTCGCACAAAAATTCATAAAAAATAAAGAAGTCTTTAACTGCGTTATAAATAAAATAAAAAATAAAATTTATATGAAAATGTCACTTTATAACTAAAGCTCTTTAAATCTATTTTATTTTTTATGAATAAAATCATGCTCACACTATCGTAGTTTACGATTCATTCGTAAATCATGTTGAAATCAACGTAAATTACTTAGTTTCGTTCAAATTACTGTAATCTGAATAGTAGAGAAACCTTAAAGAAATCATTATTTTCCTTTCCGATTTTTCTAAAATTAAATGTACATATGTATGTACGGTGCACACTTCCGATTCTTTTACGAAATTTCGGAAAAAAAATCGGTAAAGAAATGAGAATAATGCTGCCATGTGAAGAATTTTTAAAGAATTTTAAGAAACTGTACAGAAATTTCTTTACGAGTTCGTGTCAACCACTTCATATGATTTTCTTTGACGTTTCTTAAAGAAATACCATTTCTGAAATAGTAACACACCTTGCGATACTATTTCCCTAAGATTTTGGGAACATGGCTTGCAGAGAGGTTAGTTAACACGTGTGGGCATGGCTGCGTGGTTTGTACTTGATTTGACAATAAATGGCGGCATACCTTAGGCACTATTTTTTATAAATTTCCTCAACAGTGGCACCTAAAATAAAAGACATACATAAATATGACACGTAAATAAAAGCCATTTAAGATAGTTTTAATGAAATTTATTTTTTGTTAAAAATTGTGAAACTCGGAACTAGAGCGTAAAATAAAATTACTCTCACAGAAAACATAAGAACGCAATTCGTGGCCGGAATATGCAGACAAATCAGCTGACTCACGTGATATTGTTGGCCTTATTCAAGATACAAGAAATTAGTCTGTTCCTTTGAACTTCGGACTAAAACCTGTGGAACTGTCAAACTACAATTTTACAATTTTAGAGATGCAGAAGTGCACGGGAACGCAAAAAGCACTATTTCCTGTAAAAACGTCAGTCGGTTTGTTTACATGTCATTTGTACAACACTGATTTGGCTGAAATATCACTAACTAATTATTAAAATCTATACATATTCAAATATTTCGTTTTTTACTTCCATTTTTCTACAAATATAAGGTTTTTTGCTTACACCGCTTTCTATTTTTGTTTGGACATGCAAATCAGCTGATCGTTTGACACTTACAGGAAAAAGAAGTCCGGACTAAATCCTGTAACTTCTGGCTAGGAACAGTCGCTCAGTTACTCTCTCAAAAGTGTTCCCACTTACAGGTTTTATGCCGATAGGAACGACTTCCTGTAAGTTCTGACTAAATGCTGTAAACCGGACTGCTATTCGAACAGACTAATTAATGACCCACTTTTATTCAAATGTGAATTTAAAAGTTGTATGGATGTACATATGTAATATATACTAGGGTGTTGGATTATTCGACATTTTCTCAAAACCGGGTTTCGAGTTATTCGAAAAAAGGCAATTTGGTAAAGCCAGTTCTTAATTTTCAAATTCAGAAAAAAACCGGCTAGACTGTAAATTTGCCTTTAATTTTTCGCGCTTAGATAAGGCTTACAGTTAGTCAAAAATTGAAAGCCAAAAATGGAATAAAACTCTTGAAATTAAACATTAGATCCAATAAATATTTAAAAGTTCTGGGATCAACGGATTTTTTCCTTAGTGTCTAGACACCTGAACCTTGCCTTTTTAAATGTAATTTCTAATATATATATATAATGCTTTTTATTAAATCATTTCGTGAACCAAATCTGGAATCAGATGTGCTAGAGTATAAATACATTTTTTATAGCTTTTCGCTACAGTGCCTCAGAAGATGTGTTTTTACGAAAAATTACTTAAAAAAATCTGTATGGTAAATATGCAAAAACTTTGAATGAACGCATCTCTAAATAAATAAACTTAGTCTACAAAGCTTCTCATTTTCTAACATAGCTGGATTTTTGCTTAAGTGATTTGCGGCAATATGAAAAACATACCTTTACCAAAAAAAATTTTCGAAGGGTACTTGACTTGATTGTATTTAAGAGCATGATTGGTAAAAAAAAGTTATGTTTGCGCTTTCAACAAAAAAAAACAAATGTACTGAATTTGCAGGGAATTTTGAGATGTTGTTGTATAAATATTGAACAACCCGAATAAAACCGGTTTGAAAAATTCGAGTAAATCACCCTAGTGTGTAAATATATGTATGTATGTAATTAGGTTCCATTAACATATACACGGAAGTTCGTACGATTTGAAATCGGTACGATTTTGGAAATATTTTTATAGATATTGAAACGGCTGATATAACATCGCTGATGTTTCTGTTATAGGTTTTATATACAATATTCAGTCTATTCATCGGAAATAACGATCAATATTTAGCAAATCGTACCGATTTCAAATCATGCGTGTATACAGAACATACCTGATAAGCATAGAAAATACCTCTATTATGATCAAGGCGCCAATCATTTTCTTCCGAAAACTATTCTACTTATTACACACGAATACTTTAATGGTTGGGTAAGATGCTGCAAAATAAATCACCAGCACGATACAACAACTACGATTCATACTCTTCTCTTTCACTGATTTTCCCATTAAGTACTCTTTCAAAACTTTGCCTAATACAAGATGCAGAGAGATCCATACAAATAAGCTTTTGTGTGTTGACTCGATAACCTTCACTATACGTAATATCAGACTCGATTGCAGATAAAACTTTCAATCGGCTGGTGGTCTGACGCAATTTATCTTTTTCATTAATGATACATACATACCTGAATGGGCGCGCATCGCCTTGGAATGGATCGGGATAGCCATTGGGCTCCTGTGTGGGCGTAAAGTACTTTGTAAGCAAGGTGTGTGAGCCGGGATGATAATCATAAACTAATACTAACGCTGGAGATTTAAAAAAAAAAATAAAATACATACATTTTTATCTCGCATTTGAAAAGAAAATCCATGCATATTTCAACAATACCACGTACAATTATCACCAAATGCTTTTGTCGTGAATACTTCACGCAGTTGTACCACATTCGAATGTTGTAACTTCTTCCACATCTCCACGATAGCCATGCACTTTGTTGATTGGAGACGAAAACCTAATAAAATTTTAATCGAAAATCATAAATTCAATGCACATAACTACAAAGGAGAGCAAAAGCGAAAAATGTGTGTTGTTCGTAAACCCCTTTCATCAGGCTTGGATCTCTAGTGCGCTCAACATCTCGAAATCATAAACAAGTTTTTCTCAAAGTACTCGCGCGCAGGCGAAGAACCACATTCGCGAGGGCTACGTGGACATGAAAAAGCATCTAATTTAAAAAACATTGACCCTTAAGAGGGCAACAATAAATTGCAGCAAAAGCTCGGTCAAACACTTAGCAAAAACGTAAGCGATTAGTAGAATAGGTTCAACATGATTTTCAACTTTAACGGTTTGGTATACATAATGTGACCAACCGTACTTCTTTCGGAAGTACAGTCAAATGTACTTCTTTGCGATATTTTTTGCTTTAGGAGGGAGATTTTGTACAATTTCCGGATCACTATCGCACTTTTTGACGCATGATAAAAATATATTTGCGTCAAAAAGTGCGATAGCGATTCGAAAATTGTCGCTAACTGGTTA
>NW_023458566.1:22810679-22840479 GCF_013731165.1 Rhagoletis pomonella | reverse complement strand
GCTCATAACTCTGCTACATAAAAGCGGTAGCAGGTCCTCGGTGGAGAACTATCGGGGCACAGCTAAGCTTTCTGCAATTCCTAAATTATTTGAAGCAATTACAGTATTTCCCACTTAATTGTTCCCCGGTTAATTGATTTCCTCGCTTATTTGAATTACCTTATCGGTAAAAAAATATTGCATAAAAAATCCATGTAAATCTTCGCGTATAATTGAATCCGGTTAATTGGCTTCCCCGTATAATTGGTTAAAAACATGTGGCATTGAAAAGAGATATACCTTCAATTTTCCCGGAGCTTCTGTAATTGAACGAACTCCCCCCGGTTAATTGAACCAAAAATTGTCCAATTTTTGAAGTGCAATTAAGCGGGCGATACTTTATTACAAATCAGTTGACGCATTCTATCTTCTCTAACATTTCATACTGTTAATATGAGTTATGCAAAGGCAAATCAACTTCAACAAATTCACTTGAGTTCACACCCTATATCTCTAAATCGTTTAGTGAAAAGAAAAAATGTGGATGTTACATATACCGACTTCAGTAAAGCATTTGACTAAGTACATCCTGCCTTTCGTGACTCGGCGCAAAAATTGAAAATAATTGTTCCGTACGTCATGCGGACTGCGCCCCTCGTGCGGATGGGTGGCAGGAGGAGGGTGAGATTATTATTATTATTTAGTGTTCGCGTAAACAGACTAAAGTAAGATACCAGCTAACGTCAATGCAAAACTACTGTTATACCTGTTTTTGTATTAATTGGGATGAATCTGTACGATCCACAAACAGTTATATATACCGATCTGAATTTTGAGTTAGCTCACTTTAGATCGCTTCTCTTATCAAATGTTATTCGATTGAGTCCAAATTTTTACCGTAAAACTTTTAGATGAAGATGACAATTTATTTTGGGTGGCGCTATACTAAAGTTCCCTTTGAGAAAAATATTTATACAAATAAGTACGCCTCCAGTGAATACTCATGGGTATCTATGTACATACATACATATGTATCACACAAGAATTTCAAAATATCTAGTATTAATTCAAAATTCTCCATTTGACAGAAAATGCAAAAAAACTTTCTCGAGCCCATGTTAATCATTTGGAAAAAAAGATATTATGTATGTGTCTATTATGCAGCATTTGCACTTGCTTTAATCTAAATATGTACATGACCTATGATTATTTGTCGTTTATAATTCTAGAACTGATAAATTTTTCAGTAGATAATATTCACTTTTTAAAATCGTGTGCGATATGTAAGGTGGATACCCATAAAATTAAGCATTCTGAAATAAGAAAATAATAATAATTAGATTATACAAAAACACTTATGTACAAATGGAGAATTTTTCGTCCCTTTAATTTCTACGTTCCCCACATATTTAGGCAGCGCATTACAAAAACCATTATAAAAATTAAACGAAATACCGATATTTTTTAACTTGTCTTATCCTTTGCAACCTTATCCAATCAGTTTCAAAAGATCTCAAAAAAGAGTTCTAAACGTCTTCAACCGCCGCGACGCTTTGTTAGTTTTATGAGCAACACTGTATTTTTATTATTAATAATCACTACGTTTTTTTTTTTTACTAATTTTTACACGCACCCGTGTATGTACAATTCGATTGCTAGGTAACTCCGCAGTCACCCGAATTCATTCCAACTCGCATAAACGCGTCACCAAATTTCTATACACCTTATCATACGCCTATGCTGAATAATGGTCTAGGCAATGCTGGTGTCAACGTAGCAGGTGGCGTTAGGCCCTCGGCCGCTAAATCGGTAAGTGGTACTCCCTCGTCTTTGCTTGGTCTGCAGAAAGCCACTGCTGCCGCGGTAGCTCAGCAGAAGCAGCTACAACAACAGCAGCAGCAGCAGCAGCAACAACATCACCATCAACAACAACAATCACAACAACAACAGCAGCAGACGCAGTCGTCGCGCGCCCTGGTGAACGGTGTTTTACCGACGACCCAGCAGCCGACTGGCACACAAGCATACGTCAACATGACGACACCACTGAAAGTGCGCAGCAATATGCTTCGAAACGAATCACCCACTACCCATGGAGTTGGAGTTGGAGGTGGGAGTGTGGGTGGTGGTGGTGGTGGCGGTGGTGGTGAAAAGTCTCCTCCGCGCATCACACCTCGCACCTCACCCATCCCAACAACGCTACCGGCGAGCGTACATCAGGTTTGTATATTGCACTGTTAGGTAAAAGGAGAGAGAGACCTTTGTTGTATGCTCATTTGATTTGTTTTACTTGTAGGAAAATGTAGGTGGCACGATATACTTCTATCCAACTGCCAATCATACAGCCGCCGCAAATAACAGTGCCGTGGTGAGTAATGTGGCTGATCCTGTGAGCGCCCATCGTGCCGCACCGTCGGCGGTAGCGCCAATACCACCTGTGCAACCGCCATTGCTATACACGGGTCATCATGTGTATCCAGGTCCGGCTTCCAACTTGATTGCATTACAACCGAAAACACACTTGGAATCTGCCTTCTTCCTGCCTGATGAGATACGTTCAGAAATTCTTGCCCGCAATGAGATCTCGAATTTAATGCTCGACCCAGCCGAAGCGACGCAACATGCGCTTCCTCCGGAAGTGGATAACTATCACTCATTATACCCATTGGAGCCAGTACAGGCGTTGCACGGCAAACTCACAATACTTGCATCTACCTATAAGGCCACACATAGCACCACGGGCATTAAATACTGCTTGCGGAGATTACATGGTCAGTATATACATACATACATACTAGGGATCTTAGGAATTATTGCATTCGCATTATTTTTAACATTCGTATCAAATGGTGCGAATGATTCGCTAATGCGAATGTATACATGATGTTGTTGAATTGCCTCTAAGGGCCGTTTGCTTGCACCGCGTCTAGTTAACACCAACTGGAGATACATCCTTCAGTTATGTACATCGGTTGCTTTATAGATCACATGTTATATTTATGCATGATATTTAACTGGGAGTTACTCGCACATTGGAGTAAAAATATGGGTTTTTTTTTTAGCAATTTAGACAAAAATTTTAATAACGCAGTGAAAAATATTAAGAATTTTTTCCTTCTGGAATAATGCGAGTACGGTATAGATAATACAAATGCAAAAGAGTTCAAATTCTGATTTTCAAATCATTTGACTGTCAATATTCTTACACTATTTGAAGTGCCCTAAAAATCCTATTTCGGTAGAAATTTCAATCAATAATGAAATAACAGTGAGAATTATTTTTTTGTTTTAAATTACTGTTTAGCAGTGTTGCCAGCTTTCTGGCTAGATTTTTTTTTAGTCGTTTGCTATTTGCCTTATTTTCTTAAAATTCTAATATATAAGTTTCCATTTTTTATAAATTAAGCGACCCAGAATCTATTAGAAATTGCTACTAGGAGAAAATTTCCATGTCTGAATGTGTCATATAAAATTTAAAGATAATTTTTTCTAATCCAAAAAGTCTTAAAATACTGGGCCGATATCGATGATTTTTATTTTGAGCGAATATATTTTTTACAAAGAAGGCGAGTTTTCTTCCTAAAGTTATTATATTGTTATGAATGTCTTAATTTAAGTGTGAAGTCTTATTCGATATACAGGTGTCTTCCCAGAGAGCGCATATTCGAATCCGCCTTAACCCTCTACGACTGATGTGGTAATGTGATAGACACCGAAAGCTCGACATTTTTCCCGAGCTTCAATAGCATTGCTTACTAAAAACGCCTATTTTTCGAAAAATAGTTTGTTTATGTAACTATTTCATTAATAAGTATTAATAATATTGATAGAATTTCCAGTTAAAATGGAAAAAAAGTTTATTAATAAATATCTAACATACATATATGTATGTTCATATATTTTCATCTAGAAAGCTGGTGTCAGTACAATAGCGAAATTTTAGTCACGTCACTAGCAGAGGGTTAATTACAAAACAATATTGTTGCCCACACAAAAAGGTTCAAGGGAAAAAGGGATATTTTAAAGCACCATATGTGTACATATGTATATGTAGGCGGCCACTGTGGTATAGTGGTTATCATTGCGCGCTACCATTCCGCAGGGCCTGGGTTCAAGCCCGGTTCAACCCAATATCAAAAAATAAAAAAACAAAAACGGTCACCCTCGGCAAGCAATGGCAAACCGCCAAGCAAAAAACAGCGTCTCATAAAAATACAATTCGCCGGTCGGAGTCGGCGTAAAACTGTAGGTCGCCCCCTTGTGCGCACGCCACAAATCGGAGGAGAGGCTCGGCCAAATACCACAGTATATACAGTAATAAACCTTTTCGCAGTTTTTCACCAATTGGTCCCCGAGGAGTACTTTTGGGTTGTGTGCAGCGTTTTCGGTTTTCTCGCACGGGGCAACACTTACTGTGGGGAATTTCGCCTCATGATTAGACAAAGTTCTTTTCGAATTTTAACCTAATTTCCATTGATAACCATCGGTTAGTAATTCATTTAATTATTAAATAATTTCAGTTTAGCCCTTTAAACTGGGGCAACACAAAAATGTTCAAAACAAAAGCATCAAAAATGTTCTAAATTGTCAAACAAAGTATTTCTAGAAGCTCTTTCCTGTGACATCTATCGTTAATATTTCATAAAAAAAATCGTTCAATTAGACTCCTCACATAGGTGACAACCCTATTCAAAATATTTTCAAACTACTACCTTCTTAAACCTCTTTTGTATGACACCCATATAGCGATACCTTATTCGCTTACTAAATTCTTTTAATTAAAATTGATTTACATTTTTTTTAACATGTGGCAACCCTCCCATACGTAGTTAAGTTATAAAGCCTTTTCAAAACCATTTCGATTGATACCCATAATTAATAATTGATTTAACTTTTTAATAAATATGAGCTTAATTTCTTAACAGGTGGCAACTTTTTTTTTCGAAAAAGTAAAACCTTCTTGAACATCCATACCTAATGTGACCAACTATTTCATAGCTTAAAGAAGTACAGGTTAGGTTGGGTTAAGTTAACGCCGCGACCCAATTACGAAATTTCGAATGCGGCTAATTTCGATCCCTGAGAGCTCGGTGTTTGTTCAGAAGTGCGAGCCAAAATGCTTCCATATTAGCCTCGCGAAGGTTGGACAGTCTAAAAAAAGTATGGAGATGATTCCACTTCAACTTTCTCTTGACAGCTGATACAAAAGAATCAGTCGAAATTCCTAGTCTCACCGCATGAATACCAATTGCACAATGGCTTATCAGAACCTCCATCACTGTTTTAAAGTGCTCTTTAAAAACAGTTGCTGCAGCAGAGAAGCGTCTTCTTTTGCTTTTACATTTCACAAAAGGACCCGGTTTCCTTAGACTAATAGCAGTACGTGCTGCGACAATTCTGTCTGCAATATCCGCAGGCGCCGTTTGCAACAAATGTTCGTAGGTGTGGTTCCTAATGCTCCGATAATTCCTGTTTTACAAGTGAAGCCTTCCCTTGTAAGTTCCACAAGACAAAGGCTCCTTAAAACAATATAGGCTTAAATCTGGTTTCCTAGAGCTAATGGATTAATTTATGCGAGAAACCCCACCTTTTGCCGGCAGCTCTCCTAGAGCACTACAAGGCAACCGACACCTTTCCTACCCTTTCCTCAATGTTAGGCTTCAGCTAACCTTGATCCAGATCAAAAGGGTGTATAAAAGTCGGCCCTTAACCAAAAGTTCCACGTCATCTATATAGGCGAGTCACGAGGAATCGCGTTTCTTATGTACAGGTCTATCAGTCTTTCAAGCGTTTTTAGGAAAAACAAGGAGACTGATAGGCCTAATAACCTTAGGGGAAACATGAGAGCATATTCCGGCCTTCGTGATGAACGCAACACTACAAGCCTTGGGGATGTACCCGGACCTCACGCAGTTCGCATAAATAGGGTCCAACCAATTGCACGATACCTTCAGAGCCCTTTGCAGCCGCGCAAGTATGATGCCATCGGTCCCCGGCGACTTTAATGGTTTGATTGTCCAGAAGATCGGAGAAGTACAGGACCTGGGACTAGATTCTGTAACCAGTTAGCGACAATTTTCGAATCGCTATCGCACTTTTTGACGCAAATATATTTTTATCATGCGTCAAAAAGTGCGATAGTGATCCGAAAATTGTACAAAATCTCCCTCCTGAAGCAAAAAATATCGCAAAGAAGTACATTTGACTGACTGTACTTCGAAGTACGAAGTACAAGAGCGCAAAAAGAAGTACTGTATTTCCGAAAGAAGTACGGTTGGTCACATTATGTATACCAAACCGTTAAAGTTGGAAATCATGTTGAACCTATTCTACTAATCGCTTACGTTTTTGCTAAGTGTTTGACCGAGCTTTTGCTGCAATTTATTGCTGCCCTCTTAAGGGTCAATGTTTTTTAAATGAGATGCTTTGTTTATGATTTCGAGATGTTGAGCGCACTAGAGATCAAGCCTGATGAAAGGGGTTTAAGAACAACACACATTTTTCGCTTTTGCTCTCATATCGATGGCTGAGTGGAAGATCGACCTATCTCGGCAGCCAATTCGAAAACGCTCTATCTCAAAAAACTTTTCATGAACGCCCTATTTCAGAATTCGTTTCAAAAACGCCCTATCTCAGCTGCCGATTCAAAAACGCCCTATATCAGCATATTTTCAATATATTTTGAAGTGGGATAGGGCGTTTTTGAACCGAATTTTGAGATAGGATGTTTTTCAATTAAATTCTGAAGAGTTTTTTGAGATAGAGCGTTTTCGAACTGGCTGCCGAGATAGGTCGATCTTCCACTCAGCCATCGATATGTAGTTATGTGCAATGAATTTATGATTTTCGATTAAAATTTTATTAGGTTTTCGTCTCCAATCAACAAAGTGCATGGCTATCGTGGAGATGTGGAAGAAGTTACAACATTCGAATGTGGTACAACTGCGTGAAGTATTCACGACAAAAGCATTTGGTGATAATTGTACGTGGTATTGTTGAAATATGCATGGATTTTCTTTTCAAATGCGAGATAAAAATTTATGTTTTTTATTTTTTTTTTCAAATCTCCAGCGTTAGTATTAGTTTATGATTATCATCCCGGCTCACACACCTTGCTTACAAAGTACTTTACGCCCACACAGGAGCCCAATGGCTATCCCGATCCATTCCAAGGCGATGCGCGCCCATTCAGGTATGTATGTATCATTGTTAATGAAAAAGATAAATTGCGTCAGACCATTTCAATCGTTTATCTGCAATCGAGTCGAGTAGTGAAGGTTATCGAGTCAAACACACAAAAGCTTATTTGTATGGATCTCTCTGCATCTTGTAATAGGCAAAGTTTTGAAAGAGTACTTAATGGGAAAATCGGTGAAAGAGAGTATGAATCGTTGTTGTTGTATCGTGCTGGTGATGTATTTTGCAGCATCTTACCCAACCATTAAAGTATTCGTGTGTAAAAAATAGAATAGTTTTCGGAAGAAAATGATTGGCGCCTTGATCATAATAGAGGTATTTTCTATGCTTATCAGGTATGTTCTGTGTATCGCATGATTTGAAATCGGTACGATTTGCTAAATATTGATCGTTATTTCCGATGAATAGATCGAATATTGTATATAAAACCTATAACAGAAACATCAGCGATGTTATATCAGCCGTTTCAATACCAAATTCTGAGTTTTCTAATTAAATATCTATAAAAATATTTCCAAAATCGTACCGATTTCAAATCGTACGAACTTCCCTGTATATGTTAATGGAACCTAATTACATACGTATATTTACACACTAGGGTGATTTACTCGGATTTTTCAAACCGGTTTTATTCGGGTTCAAACATTTATGGGCGGTTTCGATTATCGAATAAACCGGCTTTTCATCTAAAATATTTATACAACAACATTTCAAAATTCCCTGCAAATTCAGTACATTTGTTTTTTTTTGGTTGAAAGCGCAAACATAATTTTTTTTACCAATCGTGCTCTTAAATACAATCAAGTCAAGTACCCTTCGAAAAATTTTTTTGGTAAACGTATGTTTTTCATATTGCCGCAAATCACTTAAGCAAAAATTCGGCTATGTTAGAAAATGAGAAGCTTTGTAGACTAAGTTTATTTATTTAGATATGCGTTCATTTAAAGTATCTGCATATTTACCATATGGATTTTTTTAAGTGATTTTTCTTAAAAACACATCTTCTGAGGCACTGTAGCGAAAAGCTACAACTAAGGAAAAAATCCGTTGATCCCAGAACTTTTAAATATTTATTGGATCTAATGTTTAATTTCAATAGTTTTATTCCATTTTTGGCTTTAATTTTTGACTAACTGTAAGCGTTATCTAAACGCGAAAAATGAAAGGCAAATATACAGTCTAGCCGGTTTTTTTCTGAATTTGAAAATTAAGAACTGGTTTTACCCAATTGCCTTTTTTCGAATAACTCGAAACCCGGTTTTGAGAAAATGTCGAATAATGCAACACCTTAGTATATATTACATATGTACATCCATACAACTTTTAAATTCACATTTGAATAAAAGTGGGTCATTAATTAGTCTGTTCGAATAGCAGTCCGGTTTGCAGCATTTAGTCAGAACTTACAGGAAGTCGTTCCTATCGGCATAAAACCTGTAAGTGGGAACACTTTTGAGAGAGTAACTGAGCGACTGTTCCTAGCCAGAAGTTACAGGATTTAGTCCGGACTTCTTTTTCCTGTAAGTGTCAAACGATCAGCTGATTTGCATGTCCAAACAAAAATAGAAAGCGGTGTAAGCAAAAAACCTTATATTTGTAGAAAAATGGAAGTAAAAAACGAAATATTTGAATATGTATAGATTTTAATAATTAGTTAGTGATATTTCAGCCAAATCAGAGTTGTACAAATGACATGTAAACAAACCGACTGACGTTTTTACTGGAAATAGTGCTCTTTGCGTTCCCGTGCACTTCTGCATCTCTAAAATTGTAAAATTGTAGTTTGACAGTTCCACAGGTTTTAGTCCGAAGTTCAAAGGAACAGACTAATTTCTTGTATCTTGAATAAGGCCAACAATATCACGTGAGTCAGCTGTTGTGTCAGTGTTTTCTGTGAGAGTAATTTCTTTTACGCTCTAGTTCCGAGTTTCACAATTTTTAACAAAAAATAAATTTCATTAAAACTATCTTAAATGGCTTTTATTTACGTGTCATATTTATGTATGTCTTTTATTTTAGGTGCCACTGTTGAGGAAATTTATAAAAATAGTGCCTAAGGTATGCCGCCATTTATTGTAAAATCAAGTACAAACCACGCAGCCATGCCCACACGTGTTAACTAACCTCTCTGCAAACCATGTTCCCAAAATCTTAGCGAAATAGTATCGCAAGGTGTGTGACTATTTCAGAAATGGTATTTCTTTAAGAAACGTCAAAGAAAATCATATGAAGTGGTTGACACGAACTCTTAAAGAAATTTCTGTACAGTTTCTTAAAATTCTTTAGAAATTCTTCACATGGCAGCATTATTCTCATTTCTTTACCGATTTTTTTCCCCCGAAATTTCGTAAAAGAATCGGAAGTGTGCACAGTACATATGTACATTTAATTGTAGAAAAATCGAAAAGGAAAATAATGATTTCTTTAAGATTTCTCTACTATTCAGATTACTCTGAAAGCATGTTGCGCTGCAAGGCTAACACATTTATCTATAGATAGAAATCGTTAAAGCAAATGTGAACGCACTTGATTTATGTGAAGTAATTTGAACGAAACTAAGTAATTTACGTTGATTTCAACCTGATTTACGAATGAATCGTAAACTACGATAGTGTGAGCATGATTTTATTCATAAAAAAATAAAATAGATTTAAAGAGCTTTAGTTATAAAGTGACAATTTCATATAAATTTTCGATCTATAACGCAGTTAAAGACTTCTTTTTATTTTTTATGAATTTTTGTGCGAGAAATTTGAGTTGTAATATGAGCATAGTCTAAGGAATTTTGTTGACCCAGCTGGCTTTTTTATCAATTTTTTCGCGTCCATAACATTTAGGAAAAAATTCAGTAAAATAATCTTCGAAGTATTTTTCTGCCAGTATTAATATAGCATTAGGTTTTGGGCAAAATTCGGGCCCAATCAAGGGATCGCATGCTTGCGTATGTCCATACAGCATTGGACTTATCTATAGCACCCCATTTTTCCGAGTACACAGTTTTATAGCCCATTTAATTTTAGTCTTATAATGTGCAAGTTATGGCAAATGGCTAAAAATTACCGTTGATTTTTTGAATTTTTTTTTTATCGCATTTGCTTTCATATCAAAAATCAACGGCAATTTTCATCCACTTGACCCTTGCACGTTTTCAGACTGAAAAAAAAATCCAGCACTTCTGAAAAAAAAGTTTGAAATTTACAGGTCTATTCTGCGCGGGTAATAAAAATTTCGTAACCGGTAAATAAAGTTCCCGTCAACTTTTAAACCTTTTTCGCATTCTGTGTACTCTTATGACCAGTAACTTTTTGTACCATCTCATAAGCTGGCAACAAAATATTGTCCCGTGAAATATGCAATGGCAGAATTTCCACTAATCTTCGTAGCTGAATTGCAGAATATTTTAAACTACATTACCAACCTACCTAGAATCGCGGTGAGAGGAACTGGTAACATTTTTTGGTAATAAAATTTTCCGGTTACAAAATCTTCAGTAACGTGCAGAATAGACCTGTTGGGTGATAATTTGTTGAATTTTTTTGTAGTCTTATAAAAAGTATTAAAATTGGGTTTATATGAGGTTTGTTAGAGAATGAACTGAATTTTAATTGAAAATTCTTAAAAATAAATGATTAAACAAAAGTGACAAACAATATCACAATCGTAACAATCGTGGTACAAAGCTCAATAAAAATAAAATGTTAATAAGCCACAATAACATTGACAAATACATAGTTTAGGAAGAGCCTGCCTGAAACTATACAATACAGCAAATAAGAAAATGGATGTATAGAAATGACAACAACAACAAGCACGCTGTCAAGTTTAAATAGCGGAAAATCAGCTGTACTTGATAGTAGTTGGTTGAATAAGGAAAATGAATTAGCAACAAGAGTTTACGGGGGGTGTACATAGCTCAGTGGTTAACGCTTCTGACTTTGCACATCGATTTCGCAGGTTCGATCCCTGCTGAAGTCTAGAAAAAAAGAAGTCTGATGAGGAGATGTGGTGATCTCCGAAATAGCTGCTATAACTTCTACCGCTTAGACTTTGTTGCTTTTCAAGTTTTCCTAATAAACAATCGTGGTAGAAAGCTCAATAAAAATATTAAACATAAAATATCACTTTGAAATGGGCGTGCTATAGATATGTCCAATACTGTACATATTTACATATAGGAATAACATCGATTTGCCTCTCTTGCAGCCACAAGAGCAACTTGCAACGCAACAATAACGGACCATTGCTACCCGAAGCAACTATTTGGTCAATTATCATGCAATTGACCGCTGGTTTACGTGCAATCCATCAAGCAGGACTCGCCTGCAAGTGAGTTGATGATAAGAAGTATTTTATTTTGTTTGTTTTTAATTAGAAATTGAAATTCGCAATTCCGAAAGGGTCTTGGATCCAACGAAAGTACTGGTGACCGGCAAGCGGATGCGTCTGAGTTTTTGTGGCACAAGCGACATTGCACAATTCGATCCCAATGCAGCGAATCCTCTAGCGGTGGCTAGCATGCATCAGCAAGTAAGGCAGCCATTCATTCAATGCTAAAGTGGCTTTGCGACAATACGTGTCCACCAATGACACATTATGAACTCGAATATTAAATGTTGTATTTGCAGGATGATTTGACTGCGTTGGGTCGGCTGGTATTGGCTTTAGCTTGTCGATGTTTACAATCGGTGCAGAGAGAAAATGTCCAAAGCAGCATTGAAATGGTATCACGTCACTACTCCAATGACTTGCGTAATTTCATCGTGTAAGTTACAAAGCCGACCAATTAAGCGTATTAAGTTTCTGACTTAATTACTTAACCACAGCTATCTATTTTCGACGACGCAACGACGCTCAGTAACAGATCTTATGCCAATGATTGGTGCACGTTTCTACACACAAATGGACGCATTACAAAGCCTCTGCGACATGCAGGAAGACGAATTAGCTAAAGAGATGGAGAATGGCCGCTTATATAGAATTTTGGTGAAATTAAACTGCATAAATGAAAGACCTGAGTACGTACATGAATTAACCATTAACCATTTCTTGACATTTTTTGTTATGTCGAAGTGAAACTTCTTTAGCGGCGGTAGTGAGCTAAAAAAAAATCGTCCCGAAAAACTGAACCTTGCGCTGCAACGGAAGTGCATCCCTCTCCTCTCCCTGTCTTGTCGCCTATATTAACATTGACAGTAAGTTATCGAAACGTGCTCACTCGCGGTTAAGGAGAACAATTGAGATTAGAATTAGATTAAGATTATAGTTACAATCAACATAAAGATTAGAATTGAAGTTTAGATTATATACAATTTAGGTTGATATTAGCATGAATCAAGAATAATATTACGCTTAAAATTAAGGTTAAGATTTAGATTAAGGTGAAGGGTTAAGGTTAGGATTAAATGAAGATTAGTATTATGGCTAAGGTTAGTATTAAAATAGGAATTAGATCTAAGATTTAAATTAAGGCTAGGTTTCAGTAGTTTGAAACGAAAAAGAAATAAATCGAAAGAAGTTTCACTTCGGTTATGTGGCCGTGTGTTTTTTACAAATTTACAACACTAATGGAAAGTAACAATATATAATTTCCATTTCTGATAAATTTAAATTTCTATTTTAGTTTTAATATGGATTGCACTTGGTCAGAAACTGGTGATAGATACATGCTGAAATTGTTTCGTGATTATTTGTTTCATTCCGTCACAGAAGATGGTCGTCCTTGGCTGGATCACGCACATATCGTACTCTGTTTAAATAAATTGGATGCCGGCGCATTAGAACGAGTAGTTTTTTACTTTTATGAATAATAATAATAATAATAATAATATAATAATAATTGTTATCACCATCAATTGTTTGCAGGTTCAGTTGATGTCCCGCGACGAACAATCTGTCTTGATCGTTACGTATGCCGAACTCAAGAATTGTCTTGAAAATGCATTTTCCGAGCTAATGGTAACTCCAACATAATAATTTCCATACACTGCTGGCACCTGCGCTGTCAGTGCCATCACCTAAGGCACCTCCAACAAATTCCACCATTGGCATAAATAGCAAATATACTTGTTTACATTAACAGTAACATTAAAAATTGTTGTAACTGAAAGTGCTGTTACATGTTAAAACCGCCGTCTGTTATGAGGGGAAATTAAGCACGAACGAGCATATTTGTAAACCAGAAGTAGCCACGCTTTTTATCCACAAATGAAATCCGTCGAACCATCGATCATATACATACATATGTATTTCCTCTCCCATATTCCGTACTACATATACATACATATATTTATCGATCACTGAGACATACATAATTATTAAGCTAAAAAGATTTTAATGTGGAAACATAGAAAAATATAAAACGAAAGAAATTGAAATGTAAACAAAGAGCTTTTTAAAAGTCTTTAATGAACCAGAAAACACAAGCGAATAAGAACGGGAGCAAGTCATTTTTGAAATGGTGTTTGGCGCTATCTATTGAATACTAATAAGATGTTTTGTTGTTATTGTACAAAAAGGAATGGCGGAGTATATTGTCTATTTTTACAAAAAAACAAAAAAATGAAAAGAAAATACAAAATTAAACGGGTGTTGAAGTTGAAACCAACAACAAACAAGTAAATAAAAATGGGAAGTTGGAGCGAAAACATGGGGACTAACTAGTACAGCCCAGAGCCCAGAAAAGTTAAACACAAAAAATACAAAAAGTGCGCGTATAAACTGTTAAGTGGTAGTACAAGATTGTTTGTAACGGCTAAAGCGGCGGGATGAGTAGCGCGCAACTCCAGCATCTCGCTATTCAAAAACCGACAATTTTTTGCTCATTGAACTGTTTGGCAAATTAACAGAGACTTGATATTTTCTATTAATCGTTTTTGTTCAATTCATATTAAATATAATTGTATTATTTCATTATATTGCTATACAGGCTTCTTATGAACGCGGTGTTAAATTGAGGATTCCTCCTAGCATTGATTTAAATTATGTAAATGCAATGGAACGAATTTTTACTAAGTTAAAATTTTATTTTTGGTATTGTTAAATTTTTTTTGCGATCAAATATTTATGTATTTTGCACGTTCCATTTTTCTCTATAATTAAGGGATTTCATCAATTATAGCGATATCATGAAAGTATCCATAAATTGTTTTTCAAAATTATCGACACATCTACGTACATACCTGTTCAATCATCAACGGGTCATTAAACATACCGTTAACAAACCATCAAGAAGCCCAACTTATTTCGTCTACAAGCAAATTAAGTAATTTTAAATTATTGTACTTGAATAAGACTTACATTTAAAAAAAAAAATATATATTACAAAAATTAAAAAAAAAACAAGCACATTTGCTTTTGGAACACTTTGAAAACGAACTTACCAGGCTACAGGACATTAATTTTTTATCTCTATTCTAAATATAAACGCTTCTCGACAGCGATATGATTATCTTAGGGTTGCCAGACGTACCCCAATTGGGGGGACATATCCCATTTTCACTTTTTGTCCCCCTTGCTGCGGAAGGTTGCGCAGGTACCCCATTTTCGCCCGAGACCGTTCACTTTTCGCTTAAAGCATGTTTGCATTGTTCAACTTTCACAGTTTTTATTTGAAAATGTTCTTATGCCATATTTAAGGCTGAATATGTATACATATATCTGTGGTCGTAAGCAATAACCGCCCAAGTCGAAAAACCTGAATTCGAGATAAAACGTTTTCAACATTTGGATTGTAATGTTAACCTTATAGGGAACCCAAAATATGTTCGTCCATGGCTTTTTAATAGCCTAGCTGGTGAGATGGGCATTTCACCTACACATGGAATAGTAGTTGCAGAATACGATAACATATATAACTCAATACTTTTAAGTCGACTTAGGCGGTTAGTGCTTATGACCACAGCTATACATATCTATGTGTATATTTTTTATGTATACATACTCTGGCAATCAAAACAGCGTGTATGGCATGACTTTTTCCAATATCTATTATGTTTTTCGAGTTAATGTGTTCGTTATTTTTTTATAAAAATGTTTTTCATGCTTTAAGCAAAACCATATACATTAGCGTGGACCGAAAATCCGCTTTTTTAGAATTTTGATCGGTAATAAAAAAAAATATGGTTCGTTATGCTCTCAAAACAATCTGTGTGAAAGATTACAATTTTTGGTCAATATCTTAGGCACGCCCAAAACAAACAAACTTGCAAACTTAATACAATACACTTATTTTCCTAAAATTTCATGAGCCATGTAACCGCATATTCAAGAGTTCAGATGAAAATTCCAAAATTTTGATGGAAATTTATTGCATTTTTCTAGAGTTTGTATTAAGTTTGAAAGTTTGAATTAATTTTACGGTTTTGGCTAAAGCATGAAACATATTTTTATAAAAAAAAATAACCAAAAAAATTAGCTTGAAAAACATTAGTGGTATTCACCAAAGTCGGCAAGTGGCCTGGCAGTGTTGTGAACAGTCGTTGCTTGAGCACATCTGCTCTTTTGCCATAGTTCCAAGCCACTTGCTCAATTTGGTGAATACTACTATTGTAAATATTTAAAATAAAATCACCATGTACTCAGTTTCGATCGCCAGTGTAATTTGTTTTGTTTTAATGATAGTGAATTTTTATTTATGAACCGTTTTATTGTTCCATAAGCGAATAAATCAATTTTTTGTTGAATACATTTAGCTTTATTTGTCCCTCGAAAAATACCGCTTTTTCTTTATTAGTTGTACCCCAATTTGTTTATATCTGTACTCTTTTCAGCATTTTAGGTCTGGCAACCCTAGATTATCTGCACATGTAGGAGTACGTATTTAAATAATTTGACAGCTGTGGCCCGTGAATCGTCGTTTTCAAAGTGTTCCGAGCTATTTTTTTTTTTTTAGATTGGCGCTTAGCGTTTGGCCGAGCTTCTCCTCCGACTCGTGGAACCAATATAACCTAACCTAACCTTTTTTTGTATCCGTCAACGGCTGTGTACGTTTGATGAATTTTGGGCTTGGGTTCGTTGGAACATGTCTCTGAAATAAAAGGTGTATTCCACCAGAATGCCAATACTTCATTATGCCTCGCATATTCCTGAAGAAATCGGTGATAAGAGAAGAAGTGATGATAAAAGAAACCAAAGGCTATAACTCTTACAACAAATACAAAGTTGGAGCAATGGATCAAAAACTTTGTAGATGTAGTTACAAAAAGGTTAGCTTCGGCATTTTTATATCCCAGCGCACTTGTGCACAAGGGTATTATAACTTTGTTCACATAACGGTTGTTTGTAACAGGCAAAACGAATCGAGATAGATATAGACAAATGAATACATAAATGATCAGAATGAAAAGAGAAATCGATTAAGCGGTGACTGCCTGTCTGTCCGTCCGTCCGTCTGTGCACACGATAACTTGAGTAAAAATTGAGATATCTTAACGAAACTTGGTACGTGCACTTAATTCGGACGTAGGACGGATGGTATTGAAAATGGACAAAATCGGACAATAACCACGCCCACCTCCCATGTAACGGTTATTTTCAGAAATACGAAAACAGCGATATTTTAGTAACTGCTGAAGATTATTCACTCAAAATTTATATTTACAATAATAACGATTTAGACGATTTTTTTACCACCATCAAAATTGATGCTTGCAATAATTGAGAAAGCTTCTATTGAAGAGCAAGCTCACCAGGATATTTTGCAATGCTTTGGGGAAATCACCAACGGCTCTGATGCTGATTCCAGTGGCAAACACTACAGATCCAGGGCCCGGGATTTTGTTCTATGCCGGCGCGGACCAGTAGTATACGGAGCAGACTTGCCGGTGGGTCATGCTCCCATGGCAAAAATTTTGGGGGGTTGCTGCTGTGGTGATGGTCCTTGGTCGGAGTGTGTTCTCCGAGTCAATCCGGTACGTAGAACCGACCATCTTGGGCGGTCGACCGCCGCCCATAGACCCAGAAGAAATAGAGCTGCCGAGAGAGACCAGGTGCACCCTAGCACAACTCCGTTCTGGGTGGTGTCACCGACTCAACAGCTACCTCTCTCGGCTGAACACACAAGTGGCAAACACATGCCCTGCATGTGGGCAAGGTCCTCACGACACCCAGCACCTCTTCACGTGCACCTCCAACCCTACGACCCTGACACCAGAAGCGCTCTGGACCGCGCCTATCGACGCAGCCCGCTTTCTCGGCCTCAGGCTCACAGAGTCGGAGGATGAAGACGACGACACATGACAAATCTGGGGGGTTGAGCACTGCTGCTACAACAACAACAACATGCTGATTCCAGTTTTTTAGTGATGTTGATAGCCAAACGATGGATAGAGAAAGCAGCGACCGTACAAGAAAAAAGGTAGGAATTTAGAAATGGTGCTCCGGGCACAATATACCTATTGGTCGCAATACTTACCCCTACTCATCTATCTAGAAATGGAGAAATATTTACAGCTACCCCTTATACTCAGACAAGAAGATCCTTTAATTTGGTGGAAGCATAGTCGCAAAGAATTTCCAAATTTGTTTACTCTGGCAATGAATTATCTCTGCACGCCACCTTCCTCAGCATTAATGTTGAAAATAGAAATAGGTGTTGGCCGATAATGAGGAAATGCTTCTTTTCATAATGAAAAATATATACATTTTTAGCTATAATGGTTAATTATATACATAATATTAAATTTAATTACAATTTAGAATTTAGCCAGTATCCGGCCGGATAGTCGGATAACAGAAAAACGGCCGGATAAGCCGGGTTCCGAATATCTACCTGATACCCGGCACATCCCTACTTCCAACAATTTGCCAGTAAGAAAAACAGTTGATCGCTTGATGATGAAAGCAATTCAAACTAATAAAGGAATTATTTATGGGGTTCTTACAGTTGAAATTGATAAAATAAACTAATTTAACTATATGGATAACAACATAGGACATACCATTTTTATTCGAAAATTGCTGTGAATAAACAGCAAATTTGGTTTGGAGACAAACCGGTGCCGGTGTTGCCCAGTGATGCCAACCGGGGACAATTCCCCGATTTTGATGGAATTTGATTTTCTCGGAGGAATCGGGTAAAGGCTTTAAATTTCTGGGGAATTCAAAAAACAAACGATTTTTATTAGAACATTTCTATTGAGAATAAAATTCAAACTTGTAATAATAACTAATCTCTCATTACGCTGTTACGGATTTAAAACACAACGTAATTGCCATGCAAACGTGTAGTTATTAAAGAAACTGCAACCGTGTATAGCTACTCTTCATTTGAAGTTTATATTTCACACCATCCAGTTCCAAAAAATTTAGGTATTTGCTAATTTTATTCGCCGTATAAGATAAATACACATAATTACATAATGGGCATTTTTGACACGTTTAGACAAATTTTTGACACTTGTGAGAGAGTAACTTACTTTTAGGGCCAGTTTTTCAGGGCACGGCCTGGGTTACCATTATGATATGCATACGCATATAATAACCTTTTAGCACACCTATTTAGGCAAATAAAATGGTTCCACAGTTTTCATTTATTAAAATTTTGAAATTATTTTCTGCAAATTTAATAAAATTGAAAATATTAACACATGTTTTAGCGTTATCACGTACTCAATAGGTCATCACAAAAATAATAGCAATTGTCACCGTTAGAGCTTTCAAATTGCTCTCTGCATACCTTAACGTGACAATTGATTACGAACATGAAAATTGTTATAGCGGCGAGTTTTGTCATTGCACGCGAATAAGGATGTTATCATGTCGTAATAGCTTTCATATCATAATAGTATCCATTGCAGAATATTAATCATGGAAGAAATAATTATTATGTGGGCGGCTATTGTTGTGGAGCAAGAAGAAGTTATACAGAGAAGACTTCTGAGGGAACTCCGAGACAACAGTTATTTTGAACAGCTCCTATTTTCACTTCACGTCAAATTAATGATGCATTTATACTTGTTTTCTAACTGATGTGAGAAATAAAAAGCCGATTTGAAAACAAAATCAAGTCAATACACATTTTAATTTCAACGCGTTTTGAAATTTAGTTTATGCATCCGTTTTGAATCACAGCGAACTGGGTGAAAGCGCTTTATGTGTCGGTATAAACAAGGTAGTAAATATGCTTTACCAAATATACTCAGAAGTATTAGTTTTATATATATTATTAAAAAGGTTGTCCTTATTATCTCAATATATTCAAGATACTTCTTGTTTTTTTTTGTTGCTTGTCTTGTTTTATAGTTTTTTGGGGGAATACCATTGAAAATAGGGGTATTTTTTCAGGAATTTTGGGGAATTCGCCTCAAACGAGTTGGCGTCGCTGGTTATGCGTTTTGCAAAACTGCCACTGGAACAACTTTTTGAGAAACTTTACCTCACCGCACTGCCTCTCTTGCCTACAAACACAGTTGTTCTGGTGACAGAAATGTTCCAGTGTGAAACTGACCTTTGAGAAGAGATGATGGAGAATCGTTCCATAATACATCATACTTCTACGCTGTTGGAAACACCAACAACGAAAATGAGAACAAATTTATCAGCTGTTCATGAAACTCGCAAATTCTTACTTGTATTTGGATATTTTTCTCTTTTTTATGGCGAATGTTTTCGAACTCTCGGAAATTAATGGCGATTTCGCTTATTCCAAGAAAATTTTGCCCTTCCACGATGCAAAATATGTTTGCTGTTACACTCAATCCTGTGAAAGGGCATGTTTTTGCCTCCTTGTCCTTGTTTAGCTCACGCCTTTCAATAATATTGTCGTTTAAAGCAACCTTCTCCCCTGACAAAGCTTCAAAGGGCAGAGAATGTGTCATTTTAAGAAACGAACACAAAATTTTCTTCTCAATTTCGTTGTTGGTGTTTCCGACAGGGTAGGAGTGTGATGTAATGTGGAACGATTTTCCGTCATCCCTTGTCCCAAATTTGGTTTGGAGACAAACCGGTTTCGGCGTTGTGCCATCTTTAGTGTAATTTTTCGTTCTGAATAGTTTCTGTTTGTCTGTCTGTTAGGTTCGTCTCAGCGGATTATATTCTTTCGTTCAACCAGTAGTTTCAGTTTTGTGTGTACATCCTAGGGTTGCCAGATTTTGAAACGGAGAAAGGAGTACATTTATATTTTCGATAGAAAAAAGCAGGACATGGCATAAAAAAGGAGTACAACAAACAAAGATATCTTTGAAATCTTTTTCAAAGCAGCAATAAATGTGAAAAATAAATAGCTATATGGGTTGGCTTTCCAATAGGGACGGTGGTTAAAGAGATGGTCATCGAAGGGGGAGTGGACGTGGCATCTTTTCCGACCTTTTTGGAGAGGGCATGAACCACCATTGTCAAACATGTTACTCCCGACCACCTAGAGCCCCTATGGGTCCCCAGGAACCCCTTAGAAAAATTGCCAAAAGTCACAATTTTCACTTGCGTCCACAGTATTTTTGCGTAGAACTCGGTTCTCAATGACCGCCCTATAGGAAAGTTTCCCCAACTAATAAAATAAAAACCACAAAAGAATTCCAGACTCTTCCTGAATGTATGGTAATTGTTTTTAATTTAAGCCTTATAATTAATTTAATTTTTTTCTGATTTTTATACCCCAGCGCCCTGCCCCTAAGGCCATGCTTACACCTTTTCACTATCACACTTAACTTTGCTTACTAAGTAGTGTTTGCACCATATGAATGGCAAAGTACAGTGCGTACAATAATAACTGTCGCACAGGTTTTTTGAAAAATAAAAGGGTTCTTTATAGATTTTGTGTTTTTTTTGTTAACTTTGTAAATATTTTACTTTAATTTTATTAATTGGTTTTAAAATTTTAATCCTGATTTGCATTTGCCAGCTTTGGGAGATAAGTACATGCGGCACGAACCTCTTTTTTAGGTGTATTTTTTCTTAGATTTTGTATAAAAAAAAAGAAAAAAAAAACCTGTATAGGTTTGGTCGAATGAATGCCCCCCTAGTCACCAGTTTCGAGTCCTTTCGAATGCTGAGTATGGGGCCTTATGTTGGACAAAAGACGGAGTATAAAGGACCCAAATGGGGGAAAATAGCCTATGGTTACAGAAGATATGTAATAAAGTAACCGACGAAGACATGCGCTTTTCTCCCAAAGTGTTTACCGCCGGTAAACCCAAATGAAGGTTAAAATTTAAAAACAAATTAATAAAATTGAAGTAAAATCTGTGGATAATTAACAATAAACTACTTTTTAGCAAAACTATAAAAAAAACTGTGCAACAGATATTATATGACAAAATATTTGGGGTGTTCACAGTTCGTTCCAAATTGTGTCTGAAAATGTAGACGTCTACATTTTGAGACATCTTTAGCATCAAACTGTGAGCACCCCTTTCTAGCAGTCGTCACAAAATCGTCTCAAAACTTTGCTGGTGTTGCCAGACATTTCTTCCTTGCGTGCATTTTTTATGTCGCCTTTCGATTTTGTTTCCGAAAAATTGAAATTATTTAACTTAATTACCAATTCGTAATATTTGTTATTTCTTTTCCTTGATTTGTTTCTTTTCATCAGAAATTGCGCTCAAATTAAATGCAAATACAGAAAACGTGCCCAATAAATAAAAAAAAAATGTGATTAGTATTGCCATAATGCAACCCTGCTGCGAGGTTGCAAAATGTAGACGCGTAAAAAACATACCTTTGAGTGTGACAAAATGTAGACGGCGTCGTTTTCCAATTTTGTATGGGAAACAACAACACCACAGATTTTACGGTTAGAAAACGTCTTAAAATGTAGACGTCTACATTTTGAGACACTATTTGGAACGAACTGTGAACGCCCCAATTAATAGCTGGTAAAAGGACTACAAAAGAAGTACAAAGCTAATAAAGGAGTACATTTCCAGATATTTTTTTTTTTTTGAGTACAAGGGAGTACATTGCAATAAAAAGGAGTACGTTTACTCCCAAAAGCAGTACGTCTGGTAACCCTAGTACATCCTCAGGTAGAAATAAGCTGCTCACCTCTTTTTTGATTAATTCGAAAAATGACACTGAAGATGGCACAACGCCGAAACCGGTTTGTCTCCAAACCAAATTTGACAAGGGATGACGGAAAATCGTTCCACATTACATCACAAAATTTTCTCCCCGTTTGCCTTTGTTTTAGAATCGAAAACAAAAAAAAAAGTGGCCATCAAAAGGCAAGATTTTTTGGTAGACACGAAAACACCATAAGTTACTGGATAATTTATAAAATATTTGATTGTCATTCTCGTCATTCAAAATAATTTAAAAAAAATCACTGAGTAAATTTGTATCATTTATTAGAAAATGTTTTCATTGCGTAAAACATGCGTTTATAAAACTGTTTACAAACTATTGGTTATTTGAGCATTGTAAATAGTGCTCCTGCTTTTTTAAATACTACTCGGACGGAATAGTTTGAGTTTGAATTTAACCTAAAATTGTAATGTGAACTTACTATGCATGCGTATAAAAGTATAAATTTGTTTTTAAAAAGGCACTTTTTAAAAATTACGATATGTTGCCGTAAGTTTGTACTAATTCTTAATGTGATTCCTCTTATCGCGGAATTTAGTTGCTAGATTAATTGTGCAGTTTTTTATAGAAGTAGTATTCGAGTTTAGCAATTATTTTTAATGACATCAAAACTTTTCACACCGACCGTTTATTGCCTTGATTCACTTGAAAAAATACACGGCAGAAGTTTCCACATATTTGAGTCATGACAATAACGATTTCAGTATGAAGGAACCTTACCTAGGCGTAGCTGATCTCATGCTCATAGCTCTTTCCGTCCCATTCGTGATTATCGGGAAGCGCATGATGACGCAAACCACAAAGACGTGGTCCAAATCGTAAAATTACAATAATAACACCGATAATGAAGAGAGCAAGAGCAGCTACGGCTGGATAAAGCAAGATAAATGCCATTCTTTTTTTTCTTTTGCAAAAGTGCTTTAAATGTCTATTGTTAATTGGTTTTAAATGTCGCTTTCGCGCTTTTGTAGCTCTACGTATTCCTCTCGTTGTTGTTGTTGCTGCAAAGTGCGACCTTCAGGACGTGGTGGGCGCTGCTGTTGCAACTGATGCGAATGTGGTTCAATATGCGAAGAAGACTGATGTACGGGCACTTCCTGCGCTTCGATGTCTTCACGAAATATTTGTGGTTTTGGCTAAAAAATAAAAATAATGAAATATTAACTGAAAACGATGATGATTTGCTTTTTTGGCGAAGTTAAATAGTTTTAAACGATTTCATGACGCGCAACCAACAAAAAATTTGCCCGTAAACCTAAGATAAAACGCCTAATTAAAACAATACTACAAGTTTAGAGCAGATCTTACAATTTTAATGAATCATTTCATTTCACTTCTTTATTAAGTCTATGGTTACAAACCTTACAGACTGGAGGTACAACATCAGCTTAAAGATAAAGCTTACAAACTAAACTACATAATTAGAGATAATTGGATTCAAGCTTTGATAAAAATAAGGATCTAGGAAGAGCGAAATCTAAATCGAGGCTACTAAATATACTATTAAGCTCAGTAAGGGCGCTTATAATAGGGGCGAAATTAATTAATTAAGTTTTTTTTATTTTTATTTTCCACTGTAGTCCACTTAGAGAGTTCGAGTGGGGGAGCATAAGCGCCGTCAGCATCAGTTGATTATTTAAAGCAGAACCAGAAATAATTTGATCGTCAGCGGCATCACCATTTGAGACGAGAGCAGCAGCAGATAGAGCAGACGTGGATGGCAAAGAGAGAGCACCATCCGAAAGAGTACCAGTATCAACATCAGCTATTGAAGCAAGAGTACCAGCATCAACAACAACAAACACTTTCGGAGGAAGAGCGGTAGCAGAAGACATATCACCAGAGGGAGCATCAACTGCGGCAGCAACATCATTAGCTGGGCAGGTCTGGTTACCCAAAGGTTCAGTATGCAAACGGCCAGGCGAAGCAATGTCATTCGTGTTATAAGTAATATTTTTTTTTTGAGAACGAAGATTGTAGGCACTATTGGTAGACTTGGCAGTTGATTGTCGCTTACTCTCACGCGAACACGTATTTGGGCTGACAGCATTAGCTGGAATCGTTTGACAACTGTAACTACGCGAAAGCTCAGCGAATTTGCACTTCAACAATGTTAGCTCTTTGGATAAGAGAGAGATCATAGCAATGAGATTTGCTGATACTTTCAAGCAGTTATTGCAGATAAAAACAATGTTATTGCATTTGATTAAAATATCAGAAGAATCAAGAAATTCTAAATTTGCACAAGTTTTATGATATTTTGATTGGCAAAATTTACACGATACAGCAGATCCGATATTAATAAACCTGCTGTAATCCGAGCAGATATTGTTCTTTTGCGATAGCATAGTCAAAAAGATAATTAAAACGGAGCGAACAAAAACACGTCTGAGCGCACTGCTTATCACCAACTACGTATTCTTATGTAGATACATTATTTTGGCGACGGCAGAACTACACCACAACTGGGATTGTGGAACTGCTATTTCCAGATGTTAAATTTTAATGAATCATAGAACCAGATTTTTATTAAAATAGGACACTACTGTGCTATATACATGAAATGAAAAAATTAAATAAGACTGTTTTAAGAAATACATCGTTATTTTGCAATATGTAGTGCCGCTGCGATTCAGATTGGCGGCTTACAAAAGAACGATGTTGCTTGCATATGCAGATAATATCGACATCGTCGGTCTGAAACAAAGGGACTTAACCGCAGCATTTTCCAGTTTAGATAAAGAAACTAAAAAGGTTGGTCTAGCGGTGAATGCAGACAAGACAAAGTACCTCCTAGCAACATATAAAGAATCCAGACGTTGCGGGACACTGTTGGCAGCTATAACTTTGAAGGAGTGAAGGATTTTGTCTACCTGGCATCCAGTATAAACATCACCAACAACGTCAGCCTCGAAATCAAACGAAGAATAACTGTTGCCAACAGATGCTACTTTTGGGCTCGGTATACAATTGAAGAGTAGAGCCACCTCTCGACGAGCACAAATTACGCTCTACAAGTCTCTCGTCATACCCGTTCTTCTATATGGCACAGAAACGTGGACTATGTCTCCTGTTCGCGTATACGACGGATATACATATATAAGAGTAGATGGAGGATGTTTTCGTGCGCAGAACACGTATCCTCTGGGTAGCAATCAAACACCCGTTTGGGAGCGAGCTAAAGTGAGAAATCGTAAAACTTCGCGTGCGCTGGGTTTGGGTCCCGCCACGTTGAAAACGTTGAAAAAACGCTCCTGGTCTGAAAGTATTTAACGCGGGCCGCGATGCTGGTAACAGAGGAAGAGGCCTTCTCTGCGTTGGAAAGACCAGGTGGAGGACTTTGCTTCACTTGGCATTTCCAATTGTTGTTAGTTGGCACAGAGGAGAAATTACTGGCGTGCTGTTTTGGACTCGGCCAAAATCGCTTAGGCGGTTACAGCGCCAATAAAGAAAGAAGCAGATGGAATGACGAATACGAGTTTTTTAACGACAGAGACATGATTAGCACATAAAAATACAGCGATAACGATGGCTTGGAGACATGTTGTACACATTAATGACGACGCTCCGGTGAAAACATCCTTCGACTCCGCACCCATGGGTGGACAGCGAAAGCAAGGGCGCCCACGAACAAAATGGAAGGACCTGTCTGCACACGGGATGAGCAACTGGCTCAAATACGCACAGGAGAGAGGCAATTGGAGAAGCTTTTTGGGCTCTGCACAAACCGACAAACGATTGTAGTGCCAAATTAGAAGAAGAATTAAGAAATAAATAGGAGTATTTTAATAAGTTCACCCAGTACCAGCTCATTTTGTTTGTATGTGCGACACGTTGACTGTTTTTTGTTTTTTTTTAAGGTACAGCTATTTTAGGGAGTTCATTAGGGGTTTGTATACTGTCGTATAGTTGATATCGCAAAACCGCCTATCTTACGGCACTCAAATTTAACAAGAGAGCGAAAAAACTGTTTTTCTTTGCAGGCAGTGCCTTGATAGGCGCTATATTCTCAGCTACTATTTTATAAATCTGGTTTTTATAACGATTGTACGATTGATGCATAAATCTCGATGCCTGGAGTTCGGGGAAACCAAATCTCATTTTTTCCACAACGGCAATTTAGGCGGTTTTGCATCTGGTCGATGGGCTGTTTTGCAAAAACATCGACGATATGAAGGGCGTTCGCAAGGTATCATAAAGGTCATATTATGAATCTTTACAGTTTTAACAAATAGTTGCTTTTACTGTTTACTGCATACAACAATGGCGCAGTATCCCACTCGGAAAATATGTAAGCACCTTTCGACGTAATCCACGTTTTCTTTCAGCTTTTAGTACCACAATTATCAACATGATCAATGTCAACTACTAGTAAAGCACGAAATGAACACCTCGGATGACGTCTTACCTAGTTATGTCCTAGCGCCGAACTACTCCGAGAGACTGTTTTACATTCTACGTACCTTACTTTGTAAAGCGGCTCAGAAGTATGTGTGATACCAAATGTTCAAATGTAGTAAAATACAAAAAAAAAATTAACACATCCAATGAGCTGTTCGTGAGTGATGGGGTTATGAAAACATAAAATAACAAATTTTTGTATATTACAGACAGATAGGATTATGGCTTATTAAAATACACTTAGTAAAATTTTTAAGTTCGTAAGTGTTATTTTTTTAAGTTTTCTGAAGGGAAATAGTCTTATTCGATCGAAAAATAGTGTTGTTTAACGATTTTATAACAATTCTACGAAAATATGTATTTTCCCGTGTAAACTTTAAAGCACCGGCGGCACGGGTAAATATTAACCCAATTCAAAATAAGAAAATACGTGTCTCCTAATTGTTGATATTCTCTAGTTCTTGGGGGTGAGAGCAGGAAAAATCAAAATAGTTGATTTTCCTATGTATTGTGGGCCACCCTATGTGCATACATACATATCGTTACCTTAATTCAGGAGAAGCAATACTAATTTGGTTTAGATCCCATCATGAATCATGAACAAATAAACGGTAATCTTAAATTTTTATATGAGAATTGAAGTCGGTTTTGTTGCTTTTTCCATTTTTCCTAATAAAATAATCTTGGTACAAAGCTCAATAACAATTTTAAAGTCGGTTTTGTTTTTTGCTTAAAAATTTAAATTGTTGTTAAAAATAAAATCATGCATGCAGCTAAGAATTCTTAAAAAGTTGCATAGTTCCGTTGTTTTTGGTACGAACACTCAAATTTTTAGTGAAGGTTTAAAAACGCAGTTTTGAAGTGAAATTAGGTAACGATATGTGCATATGTGTAATCTTACTTAGGAGTTGTATAAAGTTAATAGGGCAATTCATCAAAACGCGTAAATGCCTCATAACCATGTAAACTTCGTAAACTTACTTCATTTTGTATGGGAAATTCGAACTATTTACGCGGTTACGTGGCATTGACGCGTTGCCATGAATACCCCTAACAAAAATGAAGAATCTATACACATATCGCACACCATCTTCAAAAGTGGCGCAACTCAAAATTTGGCATTTTGGAAATTATGCGGTAAAAATGTACACAGAGCTTGTATTTCCTTTTGAGCAAAAGCTAATTTTTTTTATAATTTGTCGAAGAAACCATACAAATAGTTTTTCGCATTTTCTGACGAACGCGTTATTTTGAGTTGTGTCACTTTTGAAGATCGTGTGCGATATGTATATATTTTTTTCCTTAATCGGGCGTTTCTCATGTTATACTGGCCCGCGTAACTACATACATACGTATCTATGATGTTAAACAAAGTTTATGGAACGTAAACTTACGTAGAATCGTTCGAAATATGAGGCGTCCTTTAGCTCAGTAAAATCCAAAGGGGGCTGCAAGTGTGGCGTAGCTGACCAAATGGAAACCAACCAGCGATTACCTGTTAAATCAATTTTCATTAATACTATTCGACATTGCTGAACAATTCAATTTATACCTGTATGTCTATCTTTCCAGTATTTACGGTGCTTTGAGCAACACCCAAAAATAATATTCACGAAGATGATGGAACCGACAACAACAGTACATATAGCAATGGTCACATAAAAGGGGGAAAAATTGCCATATATGTGTCCCGTGAAATAGGGATTCTTCTCGTAAGCCGTACGTTCTTCAATAGTTGACATGATCAGTGCGCTGCAGTAGGCACAGACTTAATTTTAGTACTGCTCAAATGTTCTGTAAATATCTTTGCAGTTGAGTTCAGAATTTGAAGAAAAATTCGATGCCCGAGGACTTCATTTAATAAATAGAAAAATATAACATATGTATATGTACTTTTATATATAAGTATGTAAATTCAATGACTATCACGTATGTATGTAGCTACGGAATTGGGTGTGGCGCCCTCTTAAATTATTCATTAAATTAAACTAAGTGATCTGCACATTCCATTTATTACTTGATGCCCTTTCCTATTTCATAGGTTCAATAATGCAAAAACATAATCAAATAAAGAGAATAATCGTTAACTCACATAATTAACTAAAAATTTATCAACGCCCTTTGAAATTGTACTCATTCAAAGATTTTAGGTAAACAGAAGCACTATATTAAGTTATCGGAAGGTACTAGTTTTTTTATGCCGATTGTTTCGTAATTGCCAATTTATCGATAACCATATATATAAACACGGTCCACACGGTTGTTTCGTGCAACTCTGTATAAAGTAAACCATTTAAATAGTAGTTGAAATTAAATTTATGCTAAGCTTTGTTATAAAATAAAGCTAAGATAACTTTTACAAGGCTGTTTGAGTCTTTAATTTTTATTCTTCAATGCTCATTATTTTCAAGAATTGACACATATAATAACAGGGTTGCATCGGGATAAACTCTGTTTGAACGGCACTGTCGTTTGCTGTTTGTTTGTTTACATTTTATGGGGAAAATTAGTGAACAAGTTAATATTTGCATAAAAATGAGTTTTTTTTGCATAAATCTGTGGAAATTATTAAAAAGTGGATATTTGCATTAAAATTCAATAAACGTGAGCGTTTTAACTATAAATTATGACGAAATTGTAAAAAGTCTCTGTGTGCATGCACAAAACACATTTCAGGAAAAGAGAAGAACAGATATTACTGAAAAATTATGTCTAGAATTGTTGCAGCACAGTCTATATTTAAAAAATCGCAGGTTTTTGTACATATTTCGCGAAAATATCAACCAGAATTTTTAGACGCCAAATGAATTGAAATATCACGACCGAGTGTGTGAAACTGTAGTCGTCATGTAATCGTTGCATCATGATTGTGACGTTGAAGCAATTTGATTGGACGACCAATGTGCAGAAATCCTTAGTCTCCATCACCGAATTCTTGTACGGGACCATACAAGGCGAATTTATACAAGGTGGTGTTGTAAAATCAGCTTATTTCAAGGCGAATTTATACAAGGTGGTGTTGTAAAATCAGCTGATTTCTTCGCCTTACATATATTTTGTTTTTGCTTTTACTGATTTGACAGCACACCCATCAAAAGCAAAAACAAAATACATGTAAACTTTGGAGCGAATTGAGATTTGACACAACACCCTCCATACAAACTACGTGTGGTTGTCGTTGTTGTAATCTAAATTCGCCAGTAAC
>NW_023458566.1:22794482-22810669 GCF_013731165.1 Rhagoletis pomonella | reverse complement strand
CAAACTACGTGTGGTTGTCGTTGTTGTAATCTAAATTCGCCAGTAACACCACCTTGTATAAATTCGACTTGGCAGATTTCTTCGCCTTACATGTATTTTGTTTTTGCTTACAAAAGCAAAAACAAAATACATGTAAACTTTGGAGCGAATTGAGATTTGACACAACACCCTCCATACAAAATACGTGTGGTTGTCGTTGTTGTAATCTAAATTCGCCAGTAACCCCACCTTGTATAAATTCGCCTTGGCTGATTTCTTCGCCTTACATGTATTTTGTTTTTGCTAATAACATAACACTCTCCACACAAAATGCATGTGGTAGTGTTCGTTCTTTTCCTATATATAGCGTAGCTCCGTCTCAGATTGGCAGCTCTTATTACGCTTTCCAGCATCAAATAGAAAAAGTCGCGCGAGAGTGAATCTCCTTGTCTAAAACCTCTTTTGGTCTCAAAGGGCGCGGAGAGGTCCTTCCCAATTTCGATGGAGCTGAAGGTTGTGCTCAACGTCACTCTACAAAGCCGTATTAGTTTTCGGGGATCCGTAATTTGGACATAGTGTCGTGCAGGCAGCTCCTCTTCGTGCTATAAAAGCAGCTTTAAAATTGACAAAACAAACAAACACACACCATGTCGATTTGTTAAACGGCTTCAGTCTCTCACACAGTTTTGTAGACAGGACCTTGTATGCAATATTAAGAAGGTTTATTCCGCGACTGAGATTCCTGTCTTCGGGCATGTATTCATCAGACCAAATGAAAATTCATTTTCAGACTACTCGATAGTGAGCGGTTAGTCGAATTCCAGCGGTTAATCGAATAATTGCTATTCGCTTATCAACCGACAAAAAAAGGTGTTAACCGACTAGTCGACTAACCGAATAGCCTGATAGTCGATTTTTAACTAGACCTCTACAGATAATGTTTCACAAAAATATATGTTATTAGCAAAATTATAGAAAATTTGAAATAAATTACTGCAACTGAGCTAATTATATTTCTATCGGAACTTTTTGGATCCATTTAAATTGTTTGGTCAAAGACACCACTATTTTTTGTACAATTAAAAAACTGGAATGAAGGTTCAATGTACTAGAAATGTCAGTTTTAAAAAAACATCGATGCATCGATACATCGACTATTTATACATCGAGTGGAAAATTTTCGATGCATCGAAGCAAAACATCGATATTTTCGAAGCATCGATGTTTTTTCGAGTTTCCTACTATTTCTTTGTTTCCACTTGACCACTTGAAATGCAAATTTTTAAGAGTAACATCGATACATCGATGTTTCGATGCATCGGAGAAATGGACATCGATGCTAAAATACATCCGAAGAAAAACATCGATACATCGATAGTTTCCGATGTTTCACAATTTGTTAGGTTCTATTCACATTTAAAGAATTTTATACTTTTCAGTCTCTGTAATTCAATTAGAGAAATACTAAAATTTGGATGAAGTCCCCTGTATTTAATTAGCCTTCCTTTATCCTTACTATAAATAGAATAAAAATGTTTACCGCCGTAAGTTCGCTTCGCCTAAAGTTCCAAGACCTATTATTTTTAATTCTATAATTCTGAAAGATATTTTAACTCTATTTTTTGATATATTACTGTTGCATAACGTGAAGTAAAAGCGAAGCTATTAGTCAAAATAAAAAGTTCACGTTCACGCTCGCATTGAACTGTATAGCGAGCTTAAAGCAAGTCTGGGTCAAAGTCCTCTTTCAGACACATCAAGTCTTGAAAGCAATTTTTTTCGCATTCTCTTTTGTGTTTTCTATTTGCTTCCACCCGCGTCAACTTTAATTGAATTCAAGACCATGGTTCTTGAATGGGAAGCAACGAAAAGATCAAAAGAGACAAGAAAACTTGAAACGAATTAACGGTACGGAGGTATCTGTACTCTTCCCACCTCCTTCGCCAACGAACGAGCAGACTTGACGTGTCTGAAAGGGGACAAACTAAAGTCGATGTTTAAAACATCGATGTATCGCCAATTTAGCGTTCTTAAGAAATTGTAAACATCGGTGGCAAACATCGAGTTTGAACCGATATTATCGATGTTTCAAAAATATCGATGCATCGTTTGCATCCCTAAGTACCACTGGTTGCAGCTGTTTGCACCAATTGAAAATAATGTTTGGGAACGATATATTTGCTTACAGTTTACTTGTATTTATAACACTTGCATATATTGCCATAGGAATAACGTCTTCCTTGTTGGCCGAGTGTCCGGGAAAAGATGTAAATGAAATACGGAAACAAGCTGAACAATATGAGCTATCGTTCTTGTTTTACCATGTTACCTGGAGCACTGACAGTCAAGCAGCTCGGCTGGTGTACGAACACATTGCACAAGCCTACGAATATCGGATATTTTTCGGTGTTATCGACTGCTATCATCTTGCATGCAATTGTAGTAAAACATATCCTCTGTCACTAGGCTCAGGCGCCCCAAGCAAATGGCCAACTCTAGTCATTCGTTATAGTAATCGTATTGTTTTGCAGTATAACGGAGAATGGACTTTAGAAGCTGTTCAACGTTTCATTGATTTTATATTTATTCCAGTTGAGAGATTGAACTCAAGGCTTGAATTAAAACGTTTGACTATGCAAAGAGATGCCGTAGTCCTCGGTGTTTTCGGCAATGGATCACAATTGGAGTTTCGCAAATTTGTAAGTGCTGGCATAAAATGGCTGGAAACTGATCCAGTTTCGAGTTTCCGCTTTGCTGCCGCGATTGGTCCAGCAGCAAAAGATATTTTACATAGAGCGAACGATACCCAACAACGCTTGCCTCAAGTGTTGCTCATTACGAGCAAAGGAGTAGTAGAAATGCCGCCTAGTGAGTGGAACGTGAGTAATATAGTTGTGTGGCTACAAACCGAGTTTGCACGTTCACTCAATGTATTGTACGGTTATAACTCGCCCAAAAGTTTGACTATGCTTTTACATTTATCACCAGTACTGACCGTTATTGCCAATGACTATTTCTACGAATATATGAATACATTAACAAACTATGGAATTTCTTTAGATGAGCAATGTCATACAGACATTTGGCAAAGTGAGATGGCTAAACTTCAAGAACTGGGATATGTCCAACATACAATGGAGAAAAATGAACTTTTAAAGCCGTTAACTTGCTCCGCTAAAGAATACCTTAGTCAATGGAATTTGAGGTATTACTACGCTTTAGATAGCTATCTAAAACAGTTTATTTGTGGCTTGAGACGAAATTGTACCTTTGAAAAGGGTTTGGCGTCATCGAATAACATACATAAGCTATGTACTAGCAAACATCGAAACAGTTCGCCCTCTATGAAAATTGCAGCTGCGAAATATTTAAAAAAGTTCGTTGATGACAATTGGAATGAATTCAAATCGGGACATAACCAGACATTGTCCGTTGTTATTGTGGATCACGAAAAACATTTGGACTTTTTAAAAAGTCAAGGAATTCCAAATGTAGATACTAAAAATTTTGTAACATTAATGATAGCTGACCGTTTGAAAGAGAGTATTTTCCTCTTTCAAGATGAATTCACATACGAATCATTGCAACAGTTTGTTCAAAGTTATTACAGTAAAGTACTTGTTGCATACAAAACGGGAAGTTCCCTTAAAACAATGCCTTCTTTGCCTCAGAGGAAACTTTTCTTGGAAAATGTAAATAATGAAATGTTTATAAGAAAAGTTGATCAACACAATTTTACCACAATTGCTTTGTTGTATTCTCCACAATGTATGTACTCAGCACTCGCTATACAGGCTCTAATACAGCTTTCAACTATGCTTGACGACTTGTCTGGAATCCAAATTATTCGTATAAATACTTTAATTAATGATTTACCGTGGGAGTTTAAAATATATAATTCGCCTACCTTGATTGTGTTTCCTCGTGGACGTGCACTCGACTCTCAAGTATTTCCGTCCCGTTTGAAATTTAATGTGCGTAATGTCTTTAGCTTTGCTTTGGCACAAATGGAAACTGTGGATCAACTAAAAGCATTAATCAGTTATTGTAGACGCCGCAGATGGCATTCGCTTCGAATGCGAAATTGTATACAGTTCGTAAAAAGACTGGCTGCCCAACATAAAATGATTAATATGGAACAGCAGATCACTGAAGATTATATCGTACCAAAACAAATGATGGAATGGAATCATTTAAAGTCGGAATTAAAATCAATTTTCCCTCTCTACTAAAAATATGTTTTTATGCGGGTTGGTTGGGTTGGATGAAATATTGAATACTTTGCTTATGCTCTATAAATAGCGTTTAGATTTATTTTAAATAACCTAATTATCCGCCAAATTGGGTTGGGGATTGTCGTCGCAATTGCCGTCGAAAATAAAACAGCTCGCTACTTCTCTGTTGCGTCTATGTGCTCACATTTTTCGTTGTTTTTGGCTTAAAAATATAAAAAGCATTAAATCATCGTATATACAACAATTTAGCTCAACAATTCATGAAAATTCCACTCTAACTCAGCTTCAAAGCCCAAAATCTCAAGAAATGTCGATGTTAGCGATTTATTGTTCCAAAATTTAATTTCCTACAAGTTTCGTAATTTACATTTTTCTGAAGCTATTGATATTTACGAGACATGGGCAAAAAACTTTTTGATCCTGATAGAGATTTGGTTCAATTTATGATCCGCTGAGTTGATTCTCGGCTTGGTAGCACTGACAAATGAATGTATACACAAACAGATATTCTGCCATTTGTTGCTCTTAACTTGATTCGAATAAATCGCCTATGTTAAATATTTTAAGAGAATATTATTTCGCCTTCCTCGTGCTAGTACATAGTATAAAATTAGTCCTGCCAAGCACAGTAAGAGTAATCCAGATTCCGTGAGAAATAATCGTGATACTGAGCAGGATAACCCGTACAAGGTTGATTTTTTCTTTTTCATTTGCTTGCGTAGACAACCAACTTCAAGGTAATTACACTACACGTTTGGGTATATATAAATCCATACCATGAACCAACGACTACTTTTTTTTTTGTATTTTTGGTTCATGAATCCATACACATATTTTGGTGGAGAATTTTTGGTAAGCATTTTCTTTATAAATAGGTTCGTTCCTTATCTTTTTGGACTAAAATCTGAAAAGTGTCAAAATGCCAGAGTGTGAGCAAAATGCGCTCACTAAAAGAGAATAACAGGAAAAAGTAAAGGAACTCAAAAAAACAAATTTTTAGTCCAAAGAATGATCAAGGTCACTTCTCTTTTTTGTACAATCCAAAAACTGTAATGACGGTTCAATGTACTAGAGATGTCTGTTTAAAAAAAAACATCGATACATCGTCTATTTATATATCGTGTCTAAAATTTTCGATGCATCGAAACAAAACATCGATATTTCGATGCATCGATGTTTTTTCGATATCCCTAGTTGACATGGTTGTTTACAAAATTTATTGGGGATTAGAAACAATCAAGGAACAATCATTCGGGAAGCGCCTGCTCAGAAAAATGTCAAATTTGAATAAATCTACTTCCGATAAACTACATATAATCGACAGAAAAACATTCGAGTGTATCCAAAACCAACAGAATACGGCTAACGTTGAACCGTTCCGCAAAATCCGTAATTCAAAGTTTCGGAAAAAGAACCCGGCGGAAGGAGGACATGGTGCTTCTTTTAATTTGATGCAGTTTCTTACAAAAACACCCAAGCAAAAACAGAAGGCAAAAAAACTCAAGCGCCACGCTGTCTGTAAATTTGGAAGACATACCGATAAGGCAAGGAAGAAAAGGGGTAAAACTAGGGAAGGGGGCAAACGGAAAAAGCTTTCTAGGCTAAAGAAAGCTATCTTCCGGTGCAGAAAACGGAAAAGTCAGAGGGAATCTAGTGTTGAACAAAGTGCTGAGTTACTAAAAGAAACTGCGGATAAAATTTCAGCGCTGACTATAGATTCAAAAGATGAAAAAAATAACACGAAACGTATCACTCCTAAGCATAATCAAGGGATTGTAAAAACATTGCACTCCAGGCGATTCCGCAGGTAGCACCCAGATGTAAACAAATGCACATAGTTATATTCGTTAAACTTTGATCTATTTCAGACTGAGTCTTACAGATTTAAGATTACTATTGCACAGGTCCGTCGAGAGGGAGCGGGTAAAGGGATAAATCCCCCCAGGCCCGGGCTTCTTAAGGGACCCGAAATAGAACCATAACGTTACCCAGGGCTGCCGTTAGTAGAACTTGACGACAACGGCTGAGATATCAACCGATCTGGGCGGGGTTGTTGTAGCCGCTACAACAACAACAACAACAGAACCATAACTTATTATTTTTTTACAGTGTAATTGCTCCTTCGTTGTAGGCTTTTGTTATAAATATATTTGATTCGTGCTGATTGCTCCTGACTATAAATTAAAGAAAATGATCATATGGCCCAAAACGCGTACTGTTACAATACGTTTTGGCGCACAGTGCTTTTCAAATACGGCTGAAACTTGCTAGAATAAAACTTTCGGATAGTTTTTCTTCTTGCATTTGAAAGCATAAGTATGTGGCATTATTTAATATAGACCTAATCTACATTGTACCTCCTGTTGTTTAGGAGTTATAAATGTTTCTACAGCGGACTGTTACATTGCAATTTTTGGAAGTACTTTTTAAAGCTGCTTTATATTATCGAAAAAGTCTGCTCTCCTTATATAACTCAAGAACTACGTACTTATTGAACTGATATATGCTTGGTTAGGCCATGTTAGATTTGAGCACACAAGTGGCCGCAACTCTTGCTGGAAAAATCTTATAGCACCATTCGAGAGTGCATTTTGAAGGATAATAGTACTAGAAAAATACTTGAAATAGTTCTAATAGATGTTTATTATTTAATCATAAAATATTATTCTTCGTTTACTCTCTTATTTTGCTTCTTTTGGCTTCGTTCTTTTTTGAGATAATACAATTCTCGCGTTAATTTTTCTACGTAATTTTTATTTTCTAAACCTGTTTGCGTTAGAAAGAATATACATTTTAATTATGGGTCAATAGCACTTTAATAGCTTACAATGAATGTTGCTTTCAAATGAGCCACATGAAAGTAATTTTAACTGAAAATTCAATTAGTAAAAATGACTTATATTACAAATTCATAGCTTTGCACCGAAAAAACATTGATAATGAAGATTATAGAGAACTGCTTTATTGTGAAGAAGGGCGAAAATGCTCTAATAAACCCAGATTTTTCCATTTTTTAGCCTGGTGGATACCGCAGCAAAAGAACTTTTTGATATTTTGGATTTTACCTTAAAAATGATGCCGACTTTACTTTCATTAAGAAAGTTAATCAGTAATTATTTTGTCGAATACTTTTTTATTAACTTCAAATATAAACAACCCTTAATTATATGTTTTTTTTTTTTTAATTTTCATTAATTTAAAGGTGTCTCAGGATTAAGTGAATTTTCGTGTTTGAGAGAAGGAGATTCGTGTTAATATTTATATTTTCTGATACCTCAGAATATGTATGACCCAGATATAGTCAAAAATCTGCGAAGCCTGCGAAAAAATGTTTCCCCTCGGTTTCGTTTTCGGTGATTTTGGTCATATACTTTTAATTTTATACACTTTATTATATATAGAGGCCCGTAATTTTTTAGTCCCGGGCCCCCGAGTTTTCTCTCGACGGCCCTGCTATTGCGAGATAGATTTTAAACGTACATCCGACCATATTTTATTAACGCTTTGTTTTTGTTTGTTTGCTTGCAGTTATTGCGATAATTGCACCACACCGATGCTAGCTGAATTAACGGAGGAATTACTTCGAGAACTGGATCGCTTTCAAAAACGTGCCTTATCTCAAAATGCAATAAAAGCCCATGCACATCGGCGTTTTGTTGTAGGGATTCGAGAAACGCAGAGCTACTTACTTGTAAACAAAGTAAAACTGATTATTATTGCACCAGATTGCGAAATCTGCGAGGGCGAAGGTAGAAGCCAATGATTGACAAACTTAGGGCCCTATTATGTATGGCGACTGGGGTCTAGTAGCCATGGCAACCCGTATCGTAATTGGTATTATGTATAGCAGTTAATCTCAGTATACAGAAAAGCGCAGAAAACATCCGAATTTACTTTTTTGACATCAACATTTCGAAGTAATTGACAACTTTGCTCCAATGTGTTTAACAATTTATGTGAAAAAACAAAATCGTCGTTTGCGGGAAACAGAAAATTCCGCTACTAGACTCAGTAGCCGACAGTCGTACGTAATGCGAATTTTAGTATATCAGCCATCAGTCGCCATACACAATTCGGCCATTTAATGCTTCTATACTTAAAGTATTTTTTTGGATATTAAATTTGCAAATATAATGAGTATTTCCCTAAGTAAAAAACTGAAAAATTTAAGATACCAAAGTACTAACAAAAAATATTTTTTAGTTGTTAAATGCTAAACTTAAGTAGGTATTTTGGGGTGGTAAATAACATACATTAATACAGATTTTTTTTTTGCTGTCGGGGCCTCCGGTATGCTTGGTTTTTACTTTTCGGTATATTTCACAAACATTTGTGATATTTTCAGGGACTTTAGATCAAAAACTATATTTCCATTTCATGGTAGGAAAATAAACTTTGTATCCAGTGAATCTATTAGTACTATGTATATATATTTGCAGGCGGTATTTCATTGGTGGCTATGTACCATTCCTCAGGGCAATAGCAGGATTCTCCTCCATCATGTTGACAAGGATTCCCATTTGGGTTTTATTTGGTGTTTTCGACCTTAAACAAAAAATGTATGTCTTTTTCTTCCATTTTATCAAAATACTCACACTTTTGCAGCAAACTCCCTTGAAAATTCCAGATGAAATAATTCTAACGGATTTCGAAGAGTTTCCGCACTTTCTTTGTATTTAAAATACCTACTTTTCATGTTCGAAACTTTTCGAGCATGTTTAGGATGGACGGAAAGCGGAAAGTGAGATATTTTGCAAAACTCTTTTATTTAAAATAGTAGGATTGCGGAAATATTATTTAGGATTGGGCTGATATTGTTGGCAAACGTCAGACTGCCTCTCAACGGTTTTACCTTGTTATTTTTTTATCATGCGCCAGACTATCATTATTATTTCGTTGCATTTAGCATGTACACAAATACTTCATCCATGGTCACTTTTATGGAAACTAAACAATTTTTTTGTATTTAGAATTTTCTAAAGACGAAGCCCCAAATACAATACCTTAATTTACCAAATGCTAATAGAATCTATGACTTTTTGTTTTTCTGTACTTTCTCTTTTACAGACGGGCTAGACGCTAAAATTTCCAATATTAAAAGCCAATGCCAGCAGCAGAGCATTCCTTATCTATTTGCATTGCGTCGGCGGCAACTGGCATATGCCTTATTTAAAAAAGCTCCAATAAGTTGTGTTGCTATACTTGATTATGATGGAGCTCGTGAAGTGTTTTCCAAATTGTTGGCAGCATTGGTAAAAGCTCGGCAATCTTATGAAGATCTCACGTGATGCAGAGTGGATTCAGCAATGCTACTACAACAATGTAACGTTGACAACTATCAGGAAAGATTCGAATAAATAATAACCAAATATCGTTATGCAAAGTTATTATAATTAAAATACACTACTTGTCAAAACGCGCCTAATATCAAAAAGAATACCAAAAAACTTCGATTGTTTCTTATCCAATTTTTTTTTAACACATGTAAATATATATCTGTACGTACCTTTGTATATGTCTGTTTAAATATGAATTAAAAATTCGATTATTTTATATTTCTCGGAATATTGAAATATATTTCAAATTAAAAATATGACCACGCGAAATTGTTATTCTTCGAACTAAACTTAAATACTTATCCCATTTCCTGCTATAAATTATTTATAGTTTCTTGATTACAACTTAAAGTCCTAAAAAGTTCACAGAAATAATGAGCAAGTGAAAGTATAAACAAAAAAAATAGCTAAATAGACCATTCAGATTATTAGTTAGATCCTAAATGTTATGAAGGTATATTATCGAAAAGTTTTATAACAAAAAATAATAACAGGTTTTGTAATTCCGCGAAGCTCGGTAGGTGATTCAATTTCTTTTACGACGTTCTTCACGTTTACGTTCCTCCTGTAAATATTAAAAAAACAAAACCATTTGTATACATAATACACATGATTATAATTTTATAAATTAAAATTATTGTAATGTGTTTGAATACCATCGGGTTCCGCGTTAACCTTTCAATTGAGTAGCACGCCATTGGACTTGAATTTTTCCTTTAACAAGAAAGCCTCGGTAATAAACTTAGCGGTTCAGTTATTTATGAGAGCAAATGATGCTTAAGCTGAAAATTTTCTACTTTTAATAAATAGAATAACCATTTATATTCACAGACGCCTGTCACACCAAAAATACTGCATCATCAAATATTGATGGATCGTGATACGGATCGCAAAATATTAGAAATTTTGTTAAATCCGGATCATGGATTGCAATACTGTCAATAAATATTGAGCGTGTAGCATTTTCAAAATGCGATCCATGCATTTCGTCAGTAAATCCTGTACTCTCATTGTGCCAACATCGAAAACTTATGCATTCTGCTTTCGCTCTTCCAAGACAAATTGAAAGTATTTAAATTAACATTGGAAATGTTAAATGATTTATGGAAGTCGTTATCTATAAATTATTCGTACAAAATAAAAATATTTTCTTGTGCCATATTAAGTGTTCAGCATAAAAATTATGCAAATACTGACGCGCTAAATATTGAACGTTTAGCACACAATCACGACCCATCAATATTTTGAGATCAATCAATATGGATCACGATGTTGTAGTTGTTTTAGCAGCATATAGATTCCTCAAGGAGTTTTTGGGGATTCATGCTGGAGTGACAGTCCTTGGCCAGATATAAATCTGAGTCGTTCCAGTTACGTAGACCCGACTGTTATGGGAATCCCTATTGATGGTGTAACAGGCGCCATAAGAACGAAATATTGCATCGTCAAAGTTCCGGAGAATCCACATATGGTATTTCTATTTGCTCAAAATTAAAATGCTCAAAATACTAATTCGGAACACTAAATTCGGAATGACTAAATAGTTGTACACACATACATATCGTTACCTTAATTCACAAAGGCCCTAACCAACAAATTTAAAATTTTATAGGGCATGAATCACGTATAACGACAATCTCCTGAACGATATCGTCTTGCTTCATGAAAACCAAAAATTGGTTGAACGTTTGTGCGATATCGTCAACTCGATTCTAGTTTTGCTTCACGTAACAGCAAGGCGCATCAATACAAGTTGATGTTGATTGAACATCTGATTGGTTGTTTTTGTCTCTACACTAGCACAGGAGGACGTCATCCAAGACGAAATGGCGCAACTTTAGGGTGTCTACCAACCGAAATTACGAAAATTATCTCCTATTCCCGTTCGTTTTGACATCCCGATGTACCAGAAAGCAATAATAAAATACACGGGACTTTTACTTATATGCAATTGCCACCACCTTGTATGAATGCGCCTTGCGTAACAGTAACAGTAACACGTAACAGCAACATTAATGCATAAATCCGTGTTTTGACGACGTCGTTTTGTCGATATCGTTTGAACGATTATCGTTTCCAAGTGACGTGATACATACCCAGGAGAAGCAAAAAACATTATAAAATGAATATCAACAAATTATTTTTAAGCAAAAAAACAAAACCGACTTCAATTCTCATATAGAAATTTAAGATTATTGTTAATTTCTTCATGATCCGATGATCGGATTTAACCCAAATTAATATGGGACCACCTGTGAGGTAACAACTTTCCTTAAAAAAAAAAAAGAATTATAGAAATCGGTTAACGTGGTCCAAAGTTATGCGGTAACATACATAAAAAAAAATATTCCGACGAATTGATAACCTTTCTCCTTTTTGTGAAGTGGGTTAAAAACAGTTAAGCCTTTTACAAAAACTCTGTTGTTTTTGATAATAAGACTTTAATGCATTTATTGAGTCGTATAAGTCCAGACTAGTCAGAATTAAGGGACACTCGAACAGACGCGGCATTGGAAGTGCGTTTGAGTGTCCCTTTAGTCAGATTTTACTGGAAATCGATCCCGTAATCCAGTGGTCGGCAGGTCATAGCTCACACTTTCACTTATTGAATCGTTTGAATGTGTTAGTATGCCGACCACTGCCGTAATCAGTTCTCTGACTATTGAGAGCACAAAAAAGAAAGTAAGTGAGGTGCTCTCTCAGTCAGAAGTTGCCAGTTTTAGTCCGAGAATTTTTTGCTGGTGAATTCTGGTAAATGTATGAAGCGATCAGCTGTAGTATGTTTGACAACCAAAACAAACAAAAGAAAAGTGCACTCTGCAAATAAATACATGTTTTAAAGTATTTAATTTATTGTGGTAGGTGGATTCTAATGAATTCGAATGTACATAGAAAAAACAAAAATTTACAACCAAAATTTGGAGGTAGTTGAAGTTGTCAGAAGTTACCATTTTTTTTGCTAGAAAGCGATCCCGTACTTTTCAGTGTTACTGTCTCGCTCTGATCGAACTTTTCTTTTTTGACAGTTTTACGAACAAATCGGTTTCGTCTTTAATTTTTGTCAGAAATTTATCGAAACTAGCTCACAAATCAAAACTTCCATTTCTTCTTTTACGAACAAATCGGTTTCGTCTTTAATTTTTATCAGAAATTTATCGAAACTAGCTCACAAATCAAAACTTCCATTTCTTCCGAGTACGATAATTAAAGTTTACATATGTGTATATCCCTAATTCAATACGGAAACTTGTAAATTTTTAGGAAGAAACTACATTTTGCAGCGAAGAAAACAAAAACAAAACAGAAACTGTCAAATCGAATTGGTAAAAAAAAATAAAAAATGGATCAAATGTATCACTAATCTTTTTTTTTTCAAGTATCAAAGTATTAAGTTAGAAAAAACTTAAAAAAAATGCTATATGATTTCATACCTTTGTTTTTAATTAGTGTCAATAACCAAAAAATCATGTCAAGCACATTCATACACATACATATGTATGTACATGAAGAAAAATATCTTAGATATAGTGAGAGAAACTTGAATACAAATATATGTATTTAAAACTATTAACTGTAGATCATTTACGTTGATTATCAAATTAAATATGTGACACATTTCACGCTAAACTCGTCGGAAATTATGTCAAAAAGATAAAACTACCTTCAGTAAAGTCTACTTCTCTCTTACATTGATTCATTTTAAAATTGCAGCCGCAGAGCTATGTATGAGGCAAGCAAAGTAAATTAAAAATGAATACAGTCAGTTCATCACACATAGTACGTTTAAAGCATTTTTGTTTAAGCTTATTTGACCCCAAAACGTTTAATATTTTCGATCAAATTTCAAAAGCTGCCACTGCCTACATATGTATATATTTTCTCTTTGTAATGTACCGAAATTTTTACTACGCGGAAATCTAAGTATCTCGCGAAATGAGCGAAAAAATAAAGTATGTTCCGAAAATATGCACAAACACGTATCACTTTTGAAGTAAATGGGCTAAAACGGCAACACTGAAAAGCAGGAGTGCACACAATTTTCAGTGTACACTTGAATTCAGCCCCTGCTACCACCTTATATTAATTCGACTTGCTCATAGTCAAATCCTATAAGCGTTTACGTTTGAGCAAAAACGAACACCCACGACTACAAACACATTCAACTAAACAATTTTTGAGAATCGCTTACCTTTTGTGTTAAAATAATTAGCAAACGTCTAAACATGCTCAAAACATCAAAGAACAAATCCAAAGCATGTTGTACCACATCACGATTGCCTGCACGACATTTCTCCACTATGTTTTGTGTATCAAAGACCACAAAAGCAGCCATTACAAATACACCTACATACAGTTGAGTCTGAATCAAAGGCAATATGAATTGTTGAATAAACTTGCATAAATACTCATGATGTTTCCGATAAAACTTACCTGCTGAACAAAGTACGACTGGAAAAACATATTGAAAAGACTTAATAAGGCCATGGTATTAATGACACTAATTAACAATCCGCCCAAATAAAGATATTTTCCACGTTCTGCCAATAATGCACCCAATGAGAGTGAGATAAAGGTCACCACGGTGCCTGTGAGCGCAGTTAATATTATCGACGGATTGATGCTAATGATATATTGCATTAGCGGACCCAGAGTCTGGCCGGAACAAAAGCCGAACGCCATTAACATGCTTAGACGAGTATAGTAATTTTTTCCATCGTCTCTATAAAAATGTAGACCCAACACAAGCCCCAAGGAAGCCAGTGCTGCCAATAGCCCGAGGTTTATAACGCCCCACAAGTGAAGCGCAGCTCCCACGGCTGTGCTGGCCGTTGCGGCTCCTAAAACCATATATACTTTAGCCAAATGGGTACGTACATAGGGCTCACTACGAATAAAGAGATATATATGATTATTGTTATATGTAGGGTGGTCAATTCACAAACAAGTTTAAGTATTTAGATTAGTGACCTGTTGTAAACACACATATGTATGTATGTATGTATGTGTACATGCATATGTGCCTCTTACGTGGTCCAATAGGGTCGAAACCAATAACTTGGTAGTTTATATACTGTAAAATATATGGATTTGTGCGTATGGAAGCATGCGTCAGTTTTTCTAGCCATTTAAATTGTACATACAAATTAATACGTTTTTTTTTACAAGTTCAAAGGTTAAATCCCTGCGTATTTTCTTTATTAAATTCTTTGCCTTGGCCTGCATACATACTCACTAGAATTTTCACCACAGCGCAAAAATTACTCACTATTTGTCGCCTAATCCATTAATGAAGCCTTGAATCCTGTCTTGGAATGATGCATATGTTGCAGTCGATGTCGCCATTTCGTGGCCAAAAGTGATGAAACGTTTTGCTAGATTTATATCGGGGATTCGTTATGGTCACCTCCGCGGAATTATTTCTCCTCTATTAGGACTTTAAATTTATTGTTTTGGTTTTGATTTTTTTTTTAATATTTGGCAATAAATTCAAATTTTTTCCTTATGAATTCTCAAACTCAAAGTAATCGCAAAGTATTTTCCGTATAAAGACGACTCGTCGCTTCTAGACGTTTTCGATTTATTGTCTTGTCATTATCTTCGAAGTTCCATTTATCATATTTGCTTTGCCATTTTCCAAGGATGCCACTGAAATAAAGTTGCCACCACGATGTTTCAAGTAATATGGTGATGGCTGTTGTAATATTAGGGCCCTTCATTAAAAATAATAAACTGGTGATAAGCTGGATAAAATGATAAGTTTATCATTTTTATAAATGAATTGTCGAACTTTGTGGGGAAATCTATTTTACAAAAGTTTATCACTTTATCAAACGATGTTGATGGATAAATGAATAAATTTAATCGAAATTCCACCCTGATAGGTAAGGTTCGAACGATACTATCGATATTGAGTAAGCATCGATACTGAGGGTATAAAAATGAGTACTTTAATACTCGATACCTTATTTGCTGATTTTACTCGATACTTTGCCAAGTACTCGTAGTATCGAGCATGATACAAAAAAGAAGGTAGTTTCATTGGGTGCGTTCATAAGTCGTAGCTATTGGGTAACCGTTGGCTGTGTGTCTTAGAAACGCACAGTTGAGTAGTTACGCTCAGCCAAACAGTTGGCAACTTTCCGCCATTTTTTCCAGCGGATAATTTTTACGCTACTTGAACTCAACGTGTTGGGCTTAGCCTAAACAGCTGATAGAAAAGACTTACGCCGCTTATATTAAATTTAACGCCGCTTTGTTATGTGGCAGTTGCAAACAAATTTATTATATTTTATATTGCTGACGTGATAAAGTAACTAAAATATTTAATAATAATACTACGTTCCTAAATATATGTTTTTAAGATGTTTGCTATATAATTTTACACTGTTTAATTCATTGTAACATTGAACGATTTTTATTTTGTTTTGTACTTTTTTGCAATCAGACTTGTCGATCATTATAGTCGTTTCATTAAAAAGAAAGAAATATCTTCAATATCGTAAGTTAATTACGTTTGGGTTTTTAAACATGTAAATTTTTGGAATGTTTTCTACTATTTTCTCTTATCAGTCTTGTTAATCATTATATTTGTTACATTTAAAATTTATATTATTAACGGCTTAACTTGAATTATATT
>NW_023458566.1:22784372-22794382 GCF_013731165.1 Rhagoletis pomonella | reverse complement strand
TAGATTGGCGCTTAGCGTTTGGCCGAGCTTCTCCTCCGACTCGTGGAACCAATATAACCTAACCTAACCTTTTTTTGTATCCGTCAACGGCTGTGTACGTTTGATGAATTTTGGGCTTGGGTTCGTTGGAACATGTCTCTGAAATAAAAGGTGTCTTCCACCAGAATGCCAATACTTCATTATGCCTCCCATATTCCTGAAGAAATTGGTGATAAGAGAAGAAGTGATGATAAAAGAAACCAAAGGCTATAACTCTTACAACAAATACAAAGTTGGTGTTGGAGCAATGGACCAAAAACTTTGTCGATATAGTTACAAAAAGGTTAGCTTCGGCATTTTTATATCCCAGCGCACTTGTGCACAAGGGTATTATAACTTTGTTTGTAACAGGCAAAACGAATCTAGAGAGATATAGACAAATGAATACATAAATGATCAGAATGAAAAGAGAAATCAATTAAGCGGCGACTGTCTGTCCGTCCGTCCGTCTGTGCACACGATAACTTGAGTAAAAATTGAGATATCTTAACGAAACTTGGTACGTGCACTTCTTTCGGACGTAGGACGGATGGTATTGAAAATGGACAAAATCGGACAATAACCACGCCTACCTCCCATATAACGGTAATTTTCAGAAATACGAAAACAGCGATATTTTAGTAACTGCTGAAGATTATTCACTCAAAATTTATATTTACAATAATTTTTAGACGAAAAATAAGAATATTATAAATTTTTGGAAAATGGGCGTAGCCACGCCCACTTATGGTTACATGTGTATATCTTGGTAACCGCTGCACCAATTTTTTCCAAACTTGGCACGGTTGTTACCCTTGCTATAGCATACCAAATGGCCGAAAATAACCACGCTCACATCTCATATAACGGTCATTTGGAGAAATACGAAATCTTTGATAAATCAGTAAATATTAAAGGTAATTTATTCAAAATTGAAAAAACCTTTTTTTCTAAATTTTTGGCTATGGTGCTTTGACCAGGGCTTGAACCCAGGTGCTGAGGAGTGGAAGCGCCCACTGCTTACCACTACACCACCATCAAAATTGATGCTTGCAACAATTGAGAAAGCTTCTATTGAAGAGCAAGCTCACCAGGATATTTTGCAATGCTTTGGGGAAATCACCAACGGCTCTGTTGCTGATTCCAGTTTTTTAGTGATGTTGATAGCCAAACGATGGATAGACAAAGCAGCGACCGTACAAGAAAAAAGGTAGGAATTTAGAAATGGGGCTCCGGGCACAATAGACCTATTGGTCGCAGTGCTTACCCCTACTCATCTATCTAGAAATGGAGAAATATTTACAGCTACCCCTTATACTCAGACAAGAAGATCCTTTAATTTGGTGGAAGCATAGTCGCAAAGAATTTCCAAATTTGTTTACTCTGGCAATGAATTATCTCTGCACGCTACCTTCCTCAGTAAACTCAAAAAGACTTTTTAGTGCATCGGGTAGCATTAATGTTGAAAATAGAAATAGGTGTTGGCCGATAATGAGGAAATGCTTCTTTTCATAATGAAAAATATATACATTTTTAGCTATAATGGTTAATTATATACATAATATTAAATTTAATTACAATTAAAAAAAAAAAACTTCTGAACTAGATTTTTAAATTGAATTTTCTATAATGGAAAGCAGAAAATTTTCAGAATTTAGCCAGTATCCGGCCGGATAGTCGGATAACAGAAAAACGGCCGGATAAGCCGGGTTCCGAATATCTACCTGATACCCGACACATCCCTACTTCCAACAATTTGCCAGTAAGAAAAACAGTTGATCGCTTGATGATGAAAGCAATTCAAACTAATAAAGGAATTATTTATGGGGTTCTTACAGTTGAAATTGACAAAATAAACTAATTTAACTATATGTATAATAACATAGGACATACCATTTTTATTCGAAAATTGCTGTGAATAAACAGCGAATTTGGTTTGGAGACAAACCGGTGTCAGTGTTGTACCCAGCGATGCCAACCGGGAACAATTCCCCGATTTTGATGGAATTTGATTTGCTCGGAGGAATCGGGTAATGGCTTTCAATTTCTGGGGAATTCATTATACAAACGATTTTTATAAAAACATTTCTATTGAGAATAAAATTCTAACTAATGTCTCATTACGGTGTTAAAGTGTGTTTGCATTGTTCAACTTTGCGTTCAACATTTGCGTTCAACTCAGCGCAGGGTTGCACGAATTATTATTAAAATTCGTCCTTATTATCTCAATATATTCAAGATATTTCTGTTTTTTTTTTTGTTGTTTGTCTTGTTTTATAGTTTTTTGGGGGAATACCATTGAAAATAGGGGTATTTTTTCAGGAATTTTGAGAAATTCGCCTCAAACGAGTTGGCGTCGCTGATTATGCGTTTGGGCTGTTTCACACTAGAATGATAGAACAATTATTCTCACGGTTTCACACTGGATGAAAAGTAGCAGAACAGCATAACAAAATGTGTATACGTATAGGACGTTTGAATGGATTTGTAACTTTGCGCTTGAAATTTACGTAGCGGCATATTTGTAGTTGCGTACGTAATAGTGCGCTGCAGCAAAACTGCCACTGGAACAACTTTTTGAGAAACTTTACCTCACCGCACTGCCTCTCTTGCCAACAAACACAGTTGTTCTGGTGGCAGAAATGTTCCAGTGTGAAACCGACCTTTGACAAGAGATGATGGAGAATCGTTCCATAATACATCATACTTCTACGCTGTCGGAAACACCAACAACGAAAATGAGAACAAATTTATCAGCTGTTCATGAAACTCGCAAATTCTTACTTGTATTTGGATATTTTCCTCTTTGAGGGCGAATGATTTCGAACTCTCGGGCAAGAAAATTTTGCCCTTCCACGATGCAAAATATGTTTGCTGTTACACACAATCCTGTGAAAGGGCATGTTTTTGCCTCCTTGTCCTTGTTTAGCTCACGCCTTTAATAATATTGTCGTTTAAAGCAACCTTCTCCCCTGACAAAGCTTCAAAGGGCAGAGAATGTGTCATTTTAAGAAACGAACACAAAATTTTCTTCTGTTTCGTTGTTGGTGTTTCCGACAGGGTAGGAGTGTAATGTAATGTGGAACGATTTTCCGTCATCTCTTGTCCCAAATTTGGTTTGGAGACAAACCGGTTTCGGTGTTGTGCCATCTTCAGTGTCATTTTTCGTTCTGAATAGTTTCTGTTTGTCTGTCTGTTAGGTACGTCTCAGCGGATTATATTCCTTCATTCAACCAGTAGTTTCAGTTCTGTGTGTACATCCCAGGGTTGCCAGATTTTGAAACGGAGAAAGGAGTACATTTATATTTTCGATAGAAAAAAGCAGGACATGGCATAAAAAAGGAGTACAATAAGTAACCGACGAAGACTTGAGCTTTTCTCCCAAAGTGTTTAACGCCGGTAAACCCAAATGAAGGTTAAAATTTAAAAACAAATTAATAAAATTGAAGTAAAATCTGTGGATAATTAACAATAAACTACTTTTTAGCAAAATCTATAAAAAAAAACTGTGCAACAGATATTATATTACAAAATATTAATAGCTGGTAAAAGGACTACAAAAGAAGTACAAAGCTAATAAAGGAGTACATTTCCATATATTTTTTTTTTTTGAGTACAAGGGAGTACATTGCAATAAAAAGGAGTACGTTTACTCCCAAAAGCAGTACGTCTGGTAACCCTAGTACATCCTCAGGTAGAAATTAGCTGCTCACCTCTTTTTTGATTAATTCGAAAAATGACACTGAAGATGGCACAACGCCGAAACCGGTTTGTCTCCAAACCAAATTTGACAAGGGATGACGGAAAATCGTTCCACATTACATCACAAAATTTTCTCCCCGTTTGCCTTTGTTTTAGAATCGAACACAACAAAAAAGGTGGCCATCAAAAGGCAAGATTTTTTGGTAGACACGAAAACACCATAAGTGACTGGATAATTTATAAAATATTTGATTGTCATTCTCGTCATTCAAAATAATTTAAAAAAATCACTGAGTAAATTTGTATCATTTATTAGAAAATGTTTTCATTGCGTAAAACATGCGTTTATAAAACTGTTTACAAACTATTGGTTATTTGAGCATTGTAAATAGTGCTCCTGATTTTTTAAATATTACTCGGACGGAATAGTTTGGGTTTCAATTTAACCTAAAATTGTTATGTGAACTTACTATGCATGCGTATAAAAGTATAAATTTGTTTTTAAAAAGGCACTTTTTAAAAATTACGATATGTTGCCGTAAGTTTGTACTAATTCTTAATGTGATTCCTCTTATCGCGGAATTTAGTTGCTAGATTAATTGTGCAGTTTTTTATAGAAGTAGTATTCGAGTTAGCAATTATTTTTAATGACATCAAAACTTTTCACACCGACCATATATTGCCTTGATTCACTTGATAAAATATACGGCAGAAGTTTCCACATATTTGAGTCATGACAATAACGAGTTCAGTATGAAGGAACCTTACCTAGGCGTAGCTGATCTCATGCTCATAGCTCTTTCCGTCCCATTCGTGATTATCGGGAAGCGCATGATGACGCAAACCACAAAGACGCGGTCCAAATCGTAAAATTACAATAATAACACCGATAATGAAGAGAGCAAGAGCAGCTACGGCTGGATAAAGCAAGATAAATGCCATTCTTTTTTTCTTTTGCAAAAGTGCTTTAAATGTCGTATTGTTAATTGGTTTTAAATGTCGCTTTCGCGCTTTTGTAGCTCTACGTATTCCTCTCGTTGTTGTTGTTGCTGCAAAGTGCGACCTTCAGGACGTGGTGGGCGCTGCTGTTGCAACTGATGCGAATGTGGTTCAATATGCGAAGAAGACTGATGAACGGGCACTTCCTGCGCTTCAATGTCTTCACGAAATATTTGTGGTTTTGGCTAAAAAATAAAAATAATGAAATATTAACTGAAAATGATGATGATTTGCTTTTTTGGCGAAGTTAAATAGTTTTAAACGATTTCATGACGCGCAACCAACAAAAAATTTGCCCGTAAACCTAAGATAAAACGCCTAATTAAAACAATACTACAAGTTTAGAGCAGATCTTAAATTTTAATAAATCATTTCATTTCACTTCTTTATTAAGTCTATGGTTACAAACCTTACAGACTAGAGGTACAACATCAGCTCTAAAGATAAAGCTTACAAACTAAACTACATAATTAGAGATAATTGGATTCAAGCTTTGATAAAAATGGGGATCTAGGAAGAGCGAAATCTAAATCGAGGCTACTAAATAAGCTCAGTAAGGGCCCTTATAATAGGGGCGAAATTTAAGTAATTAGATTTGGCAGTTTTCACATGAAACGGACAACGAAAGCAACGGAGGGGGCTACGAAAGGTTGTGATTTAATATTATCAATTTCTACATATAATATTTTCGACTTTAACAGTAAATTTAAATGCCGAGATGTGCAGCCACTTCTTCTTAACACCTACATCGAGCTCAGTTGGCACATTACGCCCAACAACAAATTTCTTGGGCTTAACCGTTTTTTTTATTTTTATTTTCCACTGTAGTCCACTTAGAGAGTTCGGGTGGGGGAGCATAAGCGCCGCAGCATCAGTTGATTATTTAAAGCAGAACCAGAAATATTTTGATCGTCAGCGGTATCACCATTTGAGACGAGAGCAGCAGCAGATTGAGCAGACGTGGATGGCAAAGAGAGAGCACCATCCGAAAGAGTACCAGTATCAACATCAGCTATTGAAGCAAGAGTACCAGCATCAACATCAACAAACACATTCGGAGCAAGAGCGGTAGCAGAAGACATATCACCAGAGGGAGCATCAACAGCGGCAGCAACAACATCATTAGCTGGGCAGGTCTGTTAGCTGGGCAATGTCATTCGTGTTATAAGTAATATTTTTTTGATAACGAAGATTGTAGGCACTATTGGTAGACTTGGCAGTTGATTCTCGCTTACTCTCACGCGAACACGTATTTGGGCTGACAGCATTAGCTGGAATCGTTTGACAACTGTTACTGCGCGAAAGCTCAGCGAATTTGCACTTCAACAAAGTTAGCTCTTTGGATAAGAGAGAGATCATAGCAATGAGATTTACTGATACTTTCAAGCAGTTATTGCAGATAAAAACAATGCATTTGATTAAAATATCAGAAGAATCAAGAAATTCTAAATTTGCACAAGTTTTATGATATTTTGATTGGCAAAATTTACACGATACAGCAGATCCGATATTAATAAACCTGCTGCAATGCGAGCAAATATTGTTCTTTTGCGATAGCATAGTCAAAAAGATAATTAAAACGGAGCGAACATAAACACGTCTGAGCGCACTGCTTATCACCAACTACGTATTCTTATGTAGATACATTATTTTGGCGACGGCAGAACTACACCACAACTGGGATTGTGGAACTGCTATTTCCAGATTTTAAATTTTAATGAATCATAGAACCAGATTTTTATTAAAATAGGACACTACTGTGCTATACACATGAAATGAAAAAATTAAATAAGACTGTTTTAAGAAATACATCGTTATTTTGCAATATGTAGTGCCGCTGCGATTCAGATTGGCGGCTTGCAAAAGAACGATGTTGCTTGCGTATGCAAAGGGACTTAACCGCAGCATTTTCCAGTTTAGATAAAGAAACTAAAAAGGTTGGTCTAGCGGTGAATGCAGACAAGAAAAAGCAACATATAAAGAATCCAGACGTTGCGGGACACTGTTGGCAGCTATAACTTTGAAGGAGTGAAGGACTTTGCCTACCTGGCATCCAGTATAAACATCACCAACAACGTCAGCCTGGAAATCAAACGAAGAATAACTATTGCCAACAGATGCTACTTTGGGCTCGGTAGACAATTGAAGAGTAGAGCCCCCTCTCGACGAGAGCAAATTACGCTCTACAAGTCTCTCGTCATACCCGTTCTTCTATATGGCACAGAAACGTGGACTATGTCTCCTGGAGGATGGTTTCGTGCAAAGAACACGTATCCTCTGGGTAGCAACCAAACACCCGTTTGGGAGCGAGCTAAAGTGAGAAGGCGTAAAACTTCGCGTGCGCTGGGTTTGGGTCCCGCCACGTTGAAGTCCCCCCCAATGAAAAAGTTCAGAAAGCCTCGGATGAGACCCCTTTTTTTTGACGAAATTCCTCTCTCGTCGTACAAAGACCACACTCTATAAGCCACTCAATATGCCTGTGCTGGTGTATGACGCGGAGGCATGGACAATGAAAACATATGTATGATGAAGCGGCTCTTGGAGTTTTCAAGAGAAAGGTTCTGGGAAAGATTTACGGACCTTTACGCGTTGGCGATGGCGAATACCGCAGACGATTTAACGATGAGCTGTTTCAGCTTTACAACGATAAAGACATAGTGCAGCGAATTAAAATTCAGCGGCTCCGCTGACTTGGCCATGTCGTTCGAATGGACAGAAACGCTCCTGGGCCGCGATGCTGGTAACAGAGGAAGAGGAAGGCCTTCTCTGCGTTGGAAAGACCAGGTGGAGAAGGACTTGGCTTCACTTGGCATTTCCAATTGTTGTTAGTTGGCACAGAGGAGAAATTACTGGCGTGCTGTTTTGGACCCGGCCAAAATCGCTTAGGCGGTTACAGCGCCAATAAAGAGAGAAGAAGCAGATGGAATGACGAATGATTAGCACATAAAAATACAGCGATAAGGATGGCTTGGACATGTTGTACACATTAATGACGACGCTCCGGTGAAAACATCCTTCGACTCCGCACCCATGGGTGGACAGCGAAAGCAAGGGCGCCCACGAACAAAATGGAAGGACCTGTCTGCACACGGGATTAGCAAATACGCACAGGAGAGAGGCAATTGGAGAAGCTTTGTGGGCCCTGCACAAACCGACAAACGATTGTAGTGTCAAATTAGAAGAAGAATTAGGAAATAAATAGGAGTATTTTAATAAGTTCACCCAGTACCAGTGACTGTTTTTTGTTTTTTTAAGGTACAGCTCTTTTAGGGAGTTCATTAGGGGTTTGTATACTGTCGGTATAGTTGTATATCGCAAAACCGCCTATCTTACGGCACTCAAATTTAACAAGAGAGCGAAAAAACTGTTTTTCTTTGCAGGCAGTGCCTTGATAGGCGCTATATTCTCAGCTATTATTTTATAAATCTGGTTTTCATAACGATTGTACGATTGATGCATAAATCTCGATGCCTGTAGTTCGGGGAAACCAAATCTCATTTTTTCCACAGCGGCAATTTAGGCGGTTTTGCATCTGGTCGATGGGCTGTTTTGCAAAAACATCGACGATATGAAGGGCGTTCGCAAGGTATCATAAAGGTCATATTTTGAATCTTTACAGTTTTAACAAATAGTTGGTTAGTCCTCTAAGCTTTTACTGTTTACTGCATACAACAATGCTGCAGTATCCCACTCGGAAAATATGTAAGCACTTTTCGACGTAATCCACGTTTTCTTTCAGCTTTTAGTACCAAAATTATCAACATGATCAATGTCAACTACTAGTAAAGCACGAAATGAACACCTCGGATGACGTCTTACCTAGTTATGTCCTAGCGCCGAATTACTCCGAGAGACTGCTTTACATTCTACGTACCTTACTTTGTAAAGCGGCTCAAAAGTATGTGTGATACCAAATGTTCAAATGTAGTAAAATGCAAAAAAAAATAAACACATCCAATGAGCTGTTCGTGAGTGATGGGGTTATGAAAACATAAAATAACTAATTTTTGTATATTACAGACAGATAGGATTATGGCTTATTAAAACACACTTAGTAAAATTTTTAAGCTCGTGTTATTTTTTTAAGTTTTCTGAAGGGAAAGTCTTATTCGATCAAAAAAAAGTGATGTTTAACGATTTTATAGCAATTCTACGATAATATGTATTTTCCCGTGTAAACTTCAAAGCACCGGCGGCACGGGTAAATATTAACCCATTTCAAAATAAGAAAATACGTGTCTCCTAATTGTTGATATTCTCTAGTTCTTGGGGGTGAGAGCAGGAAAAATCAAAATAGTTGATTTTCCTAGGTATTTTGGGCCACCCTATGTGCATACATACATATCGTTACCTTAATTCAGGAGAAGCAATACTAATTTGGTTTAGATCCCATCATGAATCATGAACAAATAAACGTTAATCTTAAATTTTTATATGAGAATTGAAGTCGGTTTTGTTGCTTTTTCCATTTTTCCTAATAAAATAATCTTGGTACAAAGCTCAATAACAATTTTAAAGTCGGTTTTGTTTTTTGCTTAAAAATTTAAATTGTTGTTAAAAATAAAATCATGCATGCAGCTAAGAATTTTTAAAAAGTTGCATAGTTCCGTTGTTTTTGGTACGAACACTCAAATTTTTAGTGAAGGTTTAAAAACGCAGGTTTGAAGTGAAATTAGGTAACGATATGTGCATATGTGCAATCTTACTTAGGAGCTATATAAAGTTAATAGGGCAATTCATCAAAACGCGTAAATGCCTCATAACCATGTAAACTTCGTAAACTTACTTCATTTTGTATGGGAAATTCGAACTATTTACGCGGTTACGTGGCATTGACGCGTTGCCATGAATACCCATAACAAAAATGAAGAATCTACATACATATCGCACACCATCTTCAAAAGTGGCACTACTCAAAATTTGGCATTTTGGAAATTATACACTAAAAATGTACACAGAGCTTGTATTGTTGAAGAAACCATACGATTAGCATGTGCAAAGAAATAGTTTTTCGCATTTTCTGACGAACGCGTTATTTTGAGTTGTGTCACTTTTGAAGATCGTGTGCGATATGTATATATTTTTTTCCTTAATCGGGCGTTTCTCATGTTATACTGGCCCGCGTAACTACATACATACGTATCTATGATGTTAAACAAAGTTTATGGAACGTAAACTTACGTAGAATCGTTCGAAATATGAGGCGTCCTTTAGCTCAGTAAAATCCAAAGGGGGCTGCAAGTGTGGCGTAGCTGACCAAATGGAAACCAACCAGCGATTACCTGTTAAAT
>NW_023458566.1:22780851-22784272 GCF_013731165.1 Rhagoletis pomonella | reverse complement strand
AATTGTCATCAACGAACTTTTTTAAATATTTCGCAGCTGCAATTTTCCTAGAGGGCGAACTGTTTCGATGTTTGCTCGTACATAGCTTATGTATGTTATTCGATGACGCCAAACCCTTTTCAAAGGTACAATTTCGTCTCAAGCCACAAATAAACTGTTTTAGATAGCTATCTAAAGCGTAGTAATACCTCAAATTCCATTGACTAAGGTATTCTTTAGCGGAGCAAGTTAACGGCTTTAAAAGTTCATTTTTCTCCATTGTATGTTGGACATATCCCAGTTCTTGAAGTTTAGCCATCTCACTTTGCCAAATGTCTGCATGACATTGCTCATCTAAAGAAATTCCATAGTTTGTTAATGTATTCATATAATCGTAGAAATAGTCATTGGCAATAACGGTCAGTACTGGTGATAAATGTAAAAGCATAGTCAAACTTTTGGGCGAGTTATAACCGTACAATACATTGAGTGAACGTGCAAACTCGGTTTGTAGCCACACAACTATATTACTCACGTTCCACTCACTAGGCGGCATTTCTACTACTCCTTTGCTCGTAATGAGCAACAGTTGAGGCAACCGTTGTTGGGTATCGTTCGCTCTATGTAAAATATCTTTTGCTGCTGGACCAATCGCGGCAGCAAAGCGAAAACTCGAAACTGGATCAGTTTCCAGCCATTTTATGCCAGCACTTACAAATTTGCGAAACTCCAATTGTGATCCATTGCCGAAAACACCGAGGACTACGGCATCTCTTTGCATAGTCAAACGTTTTAATTCAAGCCTTGAGTTCAATCTCTCAACTGGAATAAATATAAAATCAATGAAACGTTGAACAGCTTCTAAAGTCCATTCTCCGTTATACTGCAAAACAATACGATTACTATAACGAACGACTAGAGTTGGCCATTTGTTTGGAGCACCTGAGCCTAGTGACAGAGGGTATGTTTTACTACAATTGCATGCAAGATGATAGCAGTCGATAACACCGAAAAATATCCGATATTCGTAGACTTGTGCAATGTGTTCGTACACCAGCCGAGCTGCTTGACTGTCAGTGCTCCAGGTAACATGGTAAAACAAGAACGATAGCTCATATTGTTCAGCTTGTTTCCGTATTTCATTTACATCTTTTCCCGGACACTCAGCCAACAAGGAATACGCTATTCCTATGGAAATATATGCAAGTGTTATAAATACAAGTAAACTGTAAGCAAATATATTGTTCCTTAACATTATTTTCAATTGGTGCAAACAGCTGCAACCAGTGGTACTTAGGGATGCAAACGATGCATCGATATTTTTGAAACATCGATAATATCGGTTCAAACTCGATATTTGCCACCGATGTTTACAATTTCATAAAAACGCTAAATTGGCGATACATCGATGTTTTAAACATCGACTTTAGTTTGTCCCCTTTCAGACACGTCAAGTCTGCTCGTTCGTTGGCGAAGGAGGTGGGAAGAGTACAGATACCTCCGTACCGTCAATTCGTTTCAAGATTTCTTGTCTCTTTTGATCTTTTCGTTGCTTCCCATTTAAGAACCAAGGTCTTGAATTCAATTAAAGTTGACGCGTGTGGAAGCAAATAGAAAACACAAAAGAGAATGCGAAAAAAATTGCTTTCAAGACTTGATGTGTCTGAAAGAGGACTTTGACCCAGACTTGCTTTGGCTTCTACTTAAGCTCGATATACAGTTCAATGCGAGCGTGAACTTTTTATTTTGACTAATAGCTTTGCTTTTACTTCACGTTATGCAACAGTAATATATCTATTTCAATCGCATTCTGTTTATTCTGGTTGTGAAATGGGATTATCCGGAATGTATAAAGAAACGCAGCCTTTACAACACCACCTTGTATAAATTCGCCTTGAAATAAGCTGATTTTACAACACCACCTTGTATAAATTCGCCTTGTATGGTCCCGTACAAGAATTCGGTGATGGAAACTAAGGCTTTCTGCACATTGGTCGTCCAATCAAAGTTGCTTCATGGTCACAATCATGATGCAACGATTACATGACGACTACAGTTTCACACACTCGGTCGTGATATTTCCATTCCTTTGGCGTCTAAAAATTCTGGTTGATATTTTCGCGAAATATTTACAAAAACCTGCGATTTTTTAAATATAGACTGTGCTGCTACAATTCTAGACATAATTTTTCAGTAATATCTGTTCTTCTCTTTTCCTGAAATGTGTTTTGTGCATGCACACAGAGACTTTTTACAATTTCGGCATAATTTATAGTTAAAACGCTCACGTTTATTGAATTTTAATGCAAATATCCACTTTTTAATAATTTCCACAGATTTTATGCAAAAAACTCATTTTTATGCAAATATTAACTTGTTCACTAATTTTCCCCATAAAATGTAAACAAACAAACAGCAAACGACAGTGCCGTTCAAACAGAGTTTATCCCGATGCAACCCTGTTAATATATGTGTCAATTCTTGAAAATAATGAGCATTGAAGAATAAAAATTAAAGACTCAAACAGCCTTGTAAAAGTTATCTTAGCTATTAATTTTATAACAAAGCTTAGCATAAATGTAATTTCAACTACTATTTAAATGGTTTACTTTATACAGAGTTGCACGAAACAACCGTGTGGACCAATTCCGTGTTTATATATATTGTTATCGATAAATTGGCAATTACGAAACAATCGGCATAAAAAAACTAGTACCTTCCGATAACTTAATATAGTGCTTCTGTTTACCTAAAATCTTTGAACGAGTACAATTTCAAAGGGCGTTGATAAATTTTAAGTTAATTATGTGAGTTAACGATTATTCTCTTTATTTGATTATGTTTTTGCATTATTGAACCTATGAAATAAGAAAGGGCATCAAGTAATAAATGGAATGTGCAGATCACTTAGTTTAATTTAATGAATAATTTAAGAGGGCGCCACACCCAATTCCGTAGCTACATACATACGTGATAGTCATTGAATTTACATACTTATATATAAAAGTACATATACATATGTTATATTTTTCTATTTATTAAATGAAGTCCTCGGCCATCGAATTTTCCTTCAAATTCTGAACTCAACTGCAAAGATATTTACAGATCATTTGAGCAGTACTAAAATTAAGTCTGTGCCTACTGCAGCGCACTGATCATGTCAACTATTGAAGAGCGTACGGCTTACGAGAAGAATCCCTATTTCACGGGACACATATATGGCAATTTTTCCCCCTTTTATGTGACCATTGCTGTATGTACTGTTGTTCTCGGTTCCATCATCTTTGTAAATATTATTTTTGGGTGTTGCTCAAAGCACCGTAAATACTGGAAAGATAGACATACAGGTATAAATTGAATTGTTCAGCAATGTCGAATAGTATTAATGAAAATTCATTTAACAGGTAATCGCTGGTTGGTTTCCATTTGGTCAGCTACGCCA
>NW_023458566.1:22747306-22780751 GCF_013731165.1 Rhagoletis pomonella | reverse complement strand
GTTACATTTAAAATTTATATTATTAACGGCTTAACTTGAATTATATTAGCTTTAAAAATGTAAATTTTTGGCAATGTAGTTTCTGCTAGGTTTTGGGTTAAGAAACGCTTTCCAGCAGAAATTAGTGATAATTATCTGTTAAGAAACAAAGCTATTATTGAATCATGAATAAGAAGGTGATACTTTAATAATTCATGCAACACTGCGGCTGTGATTGCAGCAAGAACGAAAGACACAAGATCACGTAAGAACAAGAGAGTGAAAAAAGTCGATTTTTTAGCGGGTTCTACGCCATCTTGTTTCACTGGAAAACGAGCGAAAAGTAAACAAATCAAAGAAAACAACGAAAACCAAAATTAGCCAAAATTATTGTCAGCCACTTTAAACGCACAATTTAGGTAAAATGATGCAACAAAATGCTTTTAAATGTGTTGTCATGTTGAATTAACTCTTCTTTACTTGAATAAAAGTGTAAAATAGTGGTGCTTGTGATGTAAACAAACGCTCAGCTGACGAACCCGCTTTCGCAAACTTTTTTCTCAAAACCAGTTACAAATACAACGTCGCGTTCTTACGTGATCTTGTATTTTTGGTTCATGACTTTGCGTTCAACATTTGCGTTCAACTCAGCGCAGGGTTGCACGAAAAAAAGTTGAATGGCTAAAAATATCAAAATATGAAAAAATATCAAAATATTCGCCATAAAAAGGTGTTTGCATTGTTCAACTTTGCATTCAACTTTTGGTTGAATGGCCTTTCAACTAATCGCTTTCAACAAAGTTGGCCGCCAGCCAACATTTAGCCATTCAACTTTTTTTTCGTGCAACCCTGCGTTGAGTTGAACGCAAAGTTGAATAATGCAAACACTGCTAAAGCAAAACAGACGACACCACCTACGCTACCACCTGTAGTTGATACGTCTTGGGTATTACCGTCCATTCGCAAATATCCATCCAATTAGGAAAGTTGCAATTCTATAAAAGTATCGATACCAGTATCAAATGATGTATCAGAAGCTAAGTATCGTTACAAATATTGGTATTGGTATCGAAAATATTTTATCCTTTTGATACAAAAAATGTTTGTTAATGAAAATTAATAAAAATAAATCTTTAACTGCAGTGCGTATTAAACAACATATAAAAAATGGCTCGCTTTCAACAGAAAATCAGTAAATCTTTCTTTAAATTTGTTCTTTGCACGAAAATTTCAGATTTCTCAAACACAAGTTGCACTTAACCAAGCTTTTGTCAATCTTGATACTTTTCGGCGTAGAAGCAGGTACATAAACATAAATAAAAACAAATCAATGTCGTTACGCTGTATATGTACTGTGTTTATACTGTTTGAATACATTACGATGCCATAAAAGTATCGATACTAGTATCAAATGCGTATAGGAAATAAATTATCGCGCGAACGATAACATAGTCACTAATCAGGAAATATACTTAAATAGAATTCTAGGAAAAATATGGCTTGTATGAAGATGATATTGATGTTATTATGATACATTAAGCGGTAACGAAGGAAATACTCATATATCGTCACCCTATTAGATATCGAATACCGACTTACCCAGTATCGAAACAAAAATGTCGATACCAAGATTATCACACCTATTGCGAGTGTCGACTAATAGTAGATAGCCGACAATTACTCGATTATCGATTTTCCATGGTATTGTGAATTTCGATTTCTCGTTCAATAGGCGACTGTGAATAGTTTTTATCATTCATTCTTCCATAACTGTTTGTTTGTAGATGGAAAAGCGACTACAAACTATTCACACGCACTTATTGAACGCGAAAACGACTTTGAAAATACCACGGACAATCGATAGTCGACTAACAGTCGATTATCTACTACTAGTCGACACTCGCAATAGGGGTGTTAAAATAGTATCGCAACTTCCCTACTACCAATAAAGTTTACGTGATATCGTAACACATACGTTGAATCACGATTTGTACGAATTTTTTTTATTCGTTTGAAGGTACTCACTTTACAAATTGCCTCCGGTGCCATTGACCACATGACCAATACCGAAATGCGTCTAAATCCTAGATAATATACGCATTGTAGTTGTAGAATTCAATTTATTTCTTGTAAATACTCCGTGTTACAAAATATACACATTGTAGCTTTAAAACAAAAAGCGCTATTATGGAAAGTTTAGCAGAGAATTTACAACTATTTTCTTCAATATCAATAGCAACTGAAAAACATTGAATCGCTTTTATGCCCATTTAGTGTTTGGATAGCTGAAATACTTTTTATTCTCCACTTTCCAGCGTAGTAACTTAGAAAAAAAAAACAAACATGTTTGTACGTAATACATTGCTATTTGCGTAAAAGCGTAGACAAGGATACTTATGAGTAACAACCATACATTGGATTTATATGCAAAAAAAATTGCCATAATATTTAATCAATGTAAGGCATCCATATTGGAATTATGAAAAAAAGGATTTATTCAGTAGAATTTTTTTTTCAAATTTATCGGTTCATAGATAGTTTTTGTTAAGTGAAGTATTTAAAAAATATATTCAAAATACATAAAATAGATTAATATAGAAAGGCCCTAACATTTTTGTTTCTTTACATTGTAGTTATAAAAGTTTATAAAACTTTAAGTTCTTCAGATGCGAGTTTTTCATTAAGCTGGCTTTTAACACAGATCATTCCTTTAACGGAGTAGTTGATTTTAAATTCGATTTAGTCTTCGTGAGTAATCTACACTTTTGTACAGAGCTGAATTTCACAACGAATTGAGTTAGGGCCTTTCTATATTAAGGCAACGATATGTACATATAATATGTGTAAAAAGATATGCAAAATATTCATATAATAGGAAAAGTATTCAAGCGTATAAAAGCACATATCTTAATATTTATATACATACTTATATTTTGAAACTTTTTAACCAATATCACTTCTATCACGATAAATTGCAAACAATGTCCAACTATAGATAATGAATTAACTTAACATAAAAGCAATGTCTTGTGGAAAAAGGGAAAAATTTGTTCAAAGCGCAACTAAAAAATAATTGATTTTTATAGGGTCAGTTTTTCATTGGCACTTTACAACTTAGATCTCGTAAACTGAGTTTAAATTGAACAGCTGGCTGACATTTGTACGGCTAATCTTAGCTTAAACCAGCCAGCTGGAGAGTTTTAAACTAAGTTTAAACCACAGCCGTGCACTAAAAAACTGGCCCATAGATGTAGAAAACTACCGATATTACGGACATCGATAATACTATTTATGGACACCATCGACATATCGAAGCTATCCGGAAATGTATATAAAAACGTTTAAATGTATTAAATTAAATATGCATCTGATTCTATATTAATTTTTTGTGTCGATGTTTTTGGTAAGAAATAAACTTTTCCACAATCATCACTCAAATTTAATAAGTTATACGGCTTAACTATCATTTAACTTTTTAACTATCATTAACTTGATCATTTCATTTTACACTCTAAGCGATTCTCAATCATTAAAGGCTTTTTCATAAACATTAAGCAAGCAATTAGTTGCTAAATTATTGTCAGTAAATGTTAATAATATTCTTTATCAAAAGACTATGTTTTACGCCGAAGTGCCCAACTTATCTTTACACAGCCACAAAAGTTTGTGAAAGAAACTTTTCAGTTATTTTTTTTACAAATAAATTTGTTTTCATTTCGTAATTTTATGTGAAGGGATGGAAAATGTTCTCACTTCACGTTTTCACAGAATAAGAATTGGCCCTCAAGAAATGGTTAGCCACGTCTTTTCAATTACCATATTGGGCTCACATTAAACTGTTTCTATTCGTAGTTTTACAACTATTTGTATTTTAAAAATCCTTCCAAAATCTGTGAAAAATGCAGTTTCGAAAAAAGTGTTGGTTAGGGCCTTTGTGAATTAAGGTAACGATATTTAATTTCACAACATTAAAACCGTTTATCTCGAGTTTTGCTTTTTTGAGTTATGACACTATTGAAATGATTGGGCCATATATGTATATAGTTATATTTCGTAAAGTTTCGCGACTATGTTGGTAATGCTATGAAATTACGTGCTACAACAATACGGCAGTATTCAACACCTTGTGAACTCCCTAATTGATACCTACAGCTCTGATCAATGGTTTAGCGCCAAAATTCAAAATGATGTTGTTTGAAACTTATGTTTATTTATTTAATAATTTTCATTTAAAATATAATTCGATCTGTAACAGAAACCACATAAACAACAGTTTCACAAAAATTAATCAAGATTCAAAAAATTTTCATTAAATTTCAAACTTTTTAATCAAAATCTTTACAAAATCTTAGGGTATGCAGTTTTGTAGCCCATTCAATTTTAGTCTAACCGGGACGTTACACATTCAACTTTCCCCTTTCAATTTTCAATACACTCGCACTTTTTCACTAACACACTCTTATTTGCTTCCAATTTTTCCCTTTCAATTGAGTTTCAATTTTGTGAAAATAAAAGAATACTAAGCTTCTGCATGCTAAAATATTAATCGACAATGGAATTAAAATTGGAAAATGGTATTCAGAAGCTAGTTAGTTACATTGTTTTCTTGTAGTCGCTAAAAATTACCGTTAGTTTTTCAGTTTTATTTTGTGGAGGGTGTAGCGAATTTTCTTCCTTATAAAAAAGATGTCGATCATGCGTTATATGGAACAAAATGCGCGACTGCATACCCGAAAAGTTTCTAAAGATTCTGATAAAAATGTTTGAAATTCTGATGACAATTTTTTTAATTTTCATTAATTTTTGTGAAATTTGTGCAAGCTTTAAAACTTTTATTTATCGGGCATGTTCTGAAATTCGAAACTTTGAAATCGACTCGAATTGCCAAATAGTTTTTAATTATATCTGATGAAAAGAGTGAATATTCTAATTGAAAACCGTAAAAAAAGCAGCAGCGATATGAAATAAAACATTTGAATGCGAGACTTGTAAATTTTTTGGTTAAAAACCATCGAAAAAATTATCGAAATCGAGTCGATTTAAAATTTTCAAACTTCAGAACATGCCTGTATGTGATTTTTGTTATAGATTGAATTACATATATTTTAAATTATAAATATTAAAAATATTAGCTGTATGTAGTATGTATCAATAAGGGAGTTTCGCGGCTAGGATCGGTATGGAGGAAGGCGAATTTACCGTTTTCGCAAATTGAGAGCAAATATTTGTACTGGAAGCTGGTACCATATATAACTCAAGTTCGGACAAATTGCTAGTTATGAGTTTGCAATGATTGACCACGATATCACTTATGAGTTGTCAATGTTTGACCATCGATATCTAAAAGTTACAATATATATAACATCAATTTTGAGATAATTAATGTCCATAAATACATATGTATGTATATAATTTTTTCTTTTCACATTGAAATAGGGTGCATTCCAAAACGTTAAAGTACAAAACATCAGTCTATTATTTCTAAACCGCACTACAACATCGACTAAAGTCTAACTTCCGCAACCTGGTTGGATACTAGCAACTAACCATGGTTGCACACATTTTACATGACAATCTACTGAGGTGTAGAAATAACGAGACTAATGCTTTATATTTTGACGTGTTGGAATGCACCCATACACACATTTATCGAGCACGTTCTTCAAAATGGTACTAATTCAAACTGTTTCACCTGTCAAAAGCAAAAACTACTTCTGAACCTTTAACCAAAGGAAATCTTTACTATGCTTTTTGCAACAAATTACAGCCTTTCTAAAGAAGTAAATTCATATGTACATTAGACTGCATCACTCCCCCACACTCGGCGCTGTGTTTCCCTTGGAATTATAACATCTATCATATTTTAAGACTTGCACCAATATATTTCAGAAAAATTTCAGATTTACGTGAGCTGGGCCGATTTGAAAATACCTCTAAAAAAATGGAGTTTTTTATAGAGTCCGACCGATGCCGAGGCTAGTATCGGCCAAACGAATTGGAATTGGCCGTTTTTGGCCGATTCTTGAATGAGGTGTTGTTGTTTAGTTATTTGATTATGTTTTTTGTCTTTTGTTATTATAAAAATTTATAAAAGCATTTGTTCTTGAAATGAAATTATATTCACATATATATGAATTAAACTAGTTTCAAGAACAAATGCTTTTATTAACTTTTATAATTACAAAAGAAAAACATAATCAAATAACTAAATAACATAACCTCAGTCAAGAATCGGCCAAAAACGGCCTATGTCGATTCTTTTGGCCTATACTAGCCTCAGCATCGGCCGATTGGTCGGTCGGACTCTAGTTTTTTATGAATAAAAATAGATTCTTAAAGAATTGTTTGAAAAAATCCCCTCAGATGACAAAACAGTTTAAGCTTGAAAAATCTGCATAAAAATTAAAAAAAAAAAATTATAGTTTAAGAAACTATTTTGAATCATACAAAAGTAAATTGTTTGAGGTATTTTCAAATCGGTCCAGCTCACGTAAATCTTATTATTTTTCCGAAATATTTTGGTAGACGTTTTGAAACATAACAGATTTTGTAATCGCGGCGGAAAACTGCAACTTCTTTTTTGGTGATGCAGTCTAATGTACATATGTACATGGTCTGTGAACATTTCTTGTCCACGATTTCAAAAATGACAATTTTTGAATTAATACACTTTTGAAAAATGTCTGAGATATACTCGTTTTGTTGCACAAACTATAAACGCACTATTTTCTCCAACAAGAAATCGGCTAAAACTTACCAACGCTGCTCCGCATTTCTTGCATACAAACGCAACATTGCAATTTTTTTTATTTAATATAATTAAAATTTTAGATTTACATGTTTAACAAAGACCATACTGTTAAAACTTATCGGTCAATTTAAATTGCGTTTTTTTCTTGTTAGAGAGTGCACATACATATAGATTCATACATAATATGTAAGTAAAATGTATGAACTCATATCCTTGTAATAAGAGTATGTTGAGACACATGTCTTTTCAAAACATTCATTCTAGCTCATATTCTTGAAAAATTTCAATTCAACTTGAATTGAGGTAAATATAGAGAACATAAAAAAATAATGTAATAAAAATAAAAAGTTCATGCTTAAGTTATCGGAAAAATAAGATGCTAGAGTTTGGATACCTTTATGAAAGATATGTCAAACATCCGATAACTACAGCTTCACATCCACCACTTATTCAATATGAATATCAGAGTATTTTACCTGCGTTTAAATATCGACTTCATTATTTGATAATTACGCCAGTAACAATGCCACCATCACAGATGGCACACATATTTACGCTAACATATCACAGATTATATAAGTATATATATGTACATTATGGAGAAACTTTAAATTACAAAAATAAATATTGTAAATAAATTCTTCTCATTATTATTACTGGATTTAATTTTAAATAGGGAAGGTACCAATGCATTCGATATCTCTAAATATGAGAATAAGAAAAGTATAAATATATCGTCGCCTCATAAAACGGATGTCGAATGACCAAAATCACGATTTTGGAATTTTGATGTAGGTTTACTAAATTGGCATGCTCTTTTGATTTCTGCAATCCATTTTTTTTATCTCCCTTAATTTTAGATATATTTCGTGTGCATTTTGTAGTATATTACATAATATTTATAATTACCCAGAAGCAATTTTGTCAAGGCCTTCCCTCTGCAAGTAATTAACAACAGCTCCTAAAGGTGTTCTTACACGATGTGTTTGCGTCTGTAAATATGACTTTATCAATACATACGTAATTGCGTATGTCTGTCAAATTCACAGTCTTTATTTAACTATTTAAAAATACATTCTTTGAAAACGAAATAAACTAAAAACTCAGATGATTCTATCTGTGTGTCAGATGAAAATAGAAACATTTCTGTTTCGTATGTACGTGTATCTGCTTTGTACAGAAACAAATCTAATTTGCCTTGACACGATATGTTGCCATTTCCATATGTAAAAAGTGGCATGTACACATGCAAATACATATCGTGTAAGAACACCTTAAGCATGTGCAGAGCACATCTAAACATGACAGAGTGCTTCCAGTGTTCCTTTTCGAAAAGTGAGTAGGCAACGTGTTACTGACATGAGGTACACAAGTTTGCAAATAAGTTTGTTTGAACGATTTGATTCAAATAAAGATTTGAAAATACATTTACATGTTGTGGCTGTAGCCGAGTGCATGGAGATGTTTGCTATTATTTATTAACTTTCAGGAAGGTCTAGTTAGTGTAGACTTAACTTAAGTGAGAAATCGTCAATGATTACTCAGCACGTCAACTTAGCCAGAAGCGAAAATATTTCTTTTTTGTATTTTCCTTTTCAGCTGATAAGTCACTTGGCCGCCTATAAGCCACATCACAAAATTCCTGAACAAAAATGTAGTGCTTTGGCTAGTATATTAGATTAAGCTACGTAAATTAAGTCTAGACTGACTGAACGACAAATGTATACGGAATGTACACCCCTATCGCCCTAACTACTTTGAAAATACCACGCATATCTACTACTAGTCGACACTCGCAATAGGGGTGGTAGTCAATTTTCTCATTAACATTTACAGGTATTACATTAAAAAATATGGAAAAAAAAAAAAAAATAGCGCCAAGTACGTCTCCTTCAAAAATTATAAAAATTGACCGTATAGGTTTTGATTAATTCGACCTTAAAAAATTTCAAAGTCAATTTTCTCAAACCCGTGTTTTGTAACAATTCGACATCCCTTTTTTGAGGTGCCACAATGCAAAAAGGCCTCCAATGACAAATTAAAAATTTTAAATAATCAAACAACTATGCTATATTAGAAATGCCTTCAAAGCATTTGAGGCTTGTTTTTAAACTTCGGTATGGGGGATAGCGGATAGCAAACTAACGGATTATTAAAAATTTCATTTGGAAAGCGTGATAAATAAGTCCTTTTGCATTGATAATGCTAATATATATTCAAGTAGATATCGTCGTTTATGCAAAACCGCGTAACAAGATAATGCAAAACCGCATATGTGCATAAACTATTTTCTAGAGTAAAAACACTCATATTTCGAAATGGTTCTCTTTTTATAAAGCAATCGTATTTCTGTCTTGTATATTTTAGGACGAATGGATAAGGCTCAGCCAAGAGCTTGTGTGAGAAAATCCAATTTTTGGCAGCAAATGTCAGTTACGCGGTTTTGCAGAATGACGATACGCGATTTTGTACTTTAAACTACGATATGTTTCATTGAGATAGATCGTATATAATAAAAAAATATATACGTAATAAAATAAACATCGCTGTATAAGTTTTGTGTGCGTTTGCAGCGTAAAGCTTAAAATTAAGTTAAGATAGAGAAAGAAAAAGTATGCTTTAAAAATAAAATTTATAAAATGTTTAAACTACGTGTACGATTTGCTATCATAATAATAATATAATAAGTATCAAGTATTTTGATAGGATTTGAGATCGTTTGCCTCGAAAGTACTCGAATAACTAATAAAACCGTACATTTTAAAATTAATATTACTAGTTATTTTTTTACAAAATTCTTATAGATATCTTTTTTATGTGTGTAAGCGTTGGTCAATTCGAAGGAAATGAAAATAAAATGAATCTTTCTCAAATACATTATATCGGTCACTTAAAATTAAGTAACAACGTAACTGTTTTTTACATTTTTATCACTTTTAAACGTTCTAATAGAAACAAAATTGAAATAACAATCGCAACCCTTATGGCAAACACTTTAAAATCAAAATGTGGGTGTTCACACCTGTCTGGTTATCAGGTTATGTGGCCATATTTCTTATTCAGTTACAACAATCAAATACAATATAGAACAATTTTTAACCAGATAACCTAATAACCAGGTAAGTGTAAACACCTACATGCATTGCATTATACAATTTCAGATACATATTTTTGTTCGAAGTGTACATGAGTTGGAAAAATCTATAGAAATGAAATCATTATATACCTATGTCAAGAGGTAATTGCAAATGTACATACGTTATTAAAAGACATAGTTCAATATTTCAAAAAAAAAAAAAATCGCAGCCTATTGGAGTTACAATCAAAATGTGTAAACCATGCCCCGTAAATTTTTAATTTACAATTCCAATACCAGAAATCGGAAATAACAGTTTTCACTTTCAAATATAATCGCACTTATTCAAGGGGATAAACAGAGGTATTCACTTATTAACAACGGTAAATAGGGCTATTATGGTATTGTCCAATGAGAAACAAATTGCAATATGTGACCAACAGACACTGAGAACGCGGAAATATAAATTTTATACCGTTACGCATAAAAAGTTTTTTTTTTTCTGCTTAACTGTTATTTGCGATCTCTGTCTAATACCAACATTTCGGTAGTATACGGTAGGTAGGTAGTTGAATGTCTATAGATTGTTCTTGTTAGTATTGTGTGCAATCAGTTAAGTGTTAGGATGCTTTATGTTAGTATTTGTAAGGATATATTACAAACAACTCAAATGAAACATTGAAAATACTATGAAAAGAAGCTAACAATAATAATAATAAATAATGTAATAGGGTTCCGAAATAATAAGTAACAATAATCATGGCGACGCACAGAACAGAGGTGCATATATAAATATTGGTAAAGGTATTCAGCACAAAAGATTTTATATGTATGTAAATATATAAGCATAAAAGACAATACAGTAGTTTGGAATTTAACATTTTAAAATATTTTTATTAATTAATGGAAATATCAATATACAATCTTCTTCTTCTGATGTGCACTCGGGCAGGAATAAATCCGCAAATAACTACTGGCGCCAACTGTTGTATTTCCACAGTTCCACTTACTAAATCTTAAATCGGGCGTCCTCCGAAATTGCTCGACGTTCGCAATACGCTCTCTTTTCACATAAGTTTTGGATAATGCGGGTATGTAATGATATAACTGCTGTGTATTTCCCCATACTTTATTTCTGCTTATTTTCCTGCTAAAACCTTGGCTGAAGATTACATGTTGCATTTCAAATTGATAGTTTCCGGCTTAAGAGTTTACATCTATGTGTATGTATAATTCCTTATATATTTTTATAGAGACGATTCGGTTGAGCTAATTCTGGATTCCATTCGAATTCGTCTGTTATGAAACCGCACTTTGCGATTCCTTTGCAATTATGTTATTTTATATTTTACTTGTTTAGACCATTTAAATCTATTTAAAATAATAGTAATCAATTGAAAGTGTAAATTCGCAAACAGAATTTGCAATGGAGCCTGTCGTAAAAGTTGAATAAGTGTGGATTATTTTCTTTTGAATCTTCGCAATGCATACCGTCGACCTACTCTTCTTGTGTACATTGATTTAATTTGTTGCAAGTGCTGAATTGGGTTGTTCTTTTGCTGCACTGAATTTTTAATGTCGTGAGCGATGTTCCTCGCGTCGATCACGGTCCCTTTCCCGATCTCGATCTCTATCACGCTCCCTTTCCCGCTCTCTATCACGCTCGCGGTCGCGATCTGATGACCGATAACGTTCCTCATAATAGCTGCGCTTAGATGGTACATCGCTGACTGCTTCAGCGATTGCTTCAGGCGATTTCCGGGGACGTGCGGAACGGCTAGAGCTACTTTTTTTTCAAAATAGTTATAACGTTTAATGTTAGTTGAAATGAATTGAATGTAAATGATTGAGTATCTTAAAATCAGTGTGTAAAAAAGTGCTAAGAAGCTACCTGTCATCTCTGTAGTGATCTGGTACGGGACGTTCACGTTCCCGGCTTCTAGAGCGTTCTCTATATCTAGAACACAAAGTTTTTCGAAAAGATGTTCAAGTTTTTTTTTTTAGAATTCATATAATAGAAATGAACTTACCCCCCTTCACGATCGCGTTCGCGTTCGCGCTCTCTGTCACGTGAACGTTCTCTATAACGAGATGATGAGCGTTCCCTGCGTTGTCTAGGACGATGGGTACGTTCCCGAGATCGTGAACGCTCACGACGATTGTAACTTTTTGTTTCGATGCCATGCAAGGTATCTTGCAAAGAGCTGATCAATATTTTACAACGCTCGTCATGTGCCACTTTCGATTGCTTGATAAGCGAAATTGCCGTTACCAAAGTTTCAATAGCACTGGAGTACTCCCCGGCGGCCGCATCTGAAACGGCTCTATAGAAAAGAGAAAAAATATACATATATATATATACACATATCAAAGTTTTAATTTTAGTAATTTTTTTAAGAATTTGATCGCCATATTGAGTCCGCCACTTTGTATTTAAAAAAATTGACTTCAGATTCGTAATCAGCGACCACAAAAACTCCAGAGTGCCGGGTTTAGAACAAATCCAGTAATTTTTTAAAAAATTGGTGGCCATTTTGGATTCGCCATTTTTAATTTTGAAAAACTGACTTCAGGTTCCTAATTAGCAACCCCAGAAACCCCCTGGCAAAAAATGCGTAAATGCGTAAATTTTCGGGAACTAGGTCCATTCTAACTGTCCAAGACAGGTAAGTAATTAAGGGCATGTTCCCCAATAATACCAGAGTAATTAAATGTGAGAACCACATTTTTGGCTCCATTTTAACATGTCAAGAAAAAAATAAAAAATTTAGAACATCAGAGTTTTTATAAAAAAACCTACCAGCGCGAACTGTAAAAAACTCTGGCAAAATATTTTTTTATTTTCACTTTTATTTCAACATATTTTGAATAAAAAAAAAATACTGATTAAAATAAAATATTTCACGCAAACAACAAAAAATATAATCGATAATCGCATGAGGCTATTGCCTGAAAATTTTAAAATTCACTTATTGGCATTTTGCTACTATGATAGACAGCGAGTAATCATAGTCAACTTATTTGCAGTAGAGTGCATCACTATCCATACAAAAAAAAAACGGTACTGTTTTTCCACTGGAAATATAAAATCTATTATATTTAAAGACTTCCGCCAAAATATCACACAAAAATATTAAGATTTACGTGAGCTGGACCGATTTGAAAATACCTCCAAAAATTGAGTTTTTTTTTAATACTTTTTGAAAAAATTACCTCAGAAAGTTTACATAAAAATAATTTTAAAAAATTTTCTACGAAATAAAAATAATCAGATTTTTGATGCACATTTTTCAAAGACTGGTTTAAGAACAACTTGGATAACTCAGGCAAAACCTTACCAATTTAGACCCTTTTAGGAAGGTAAGATAAACACAAGTGTCGTTCCATGTTGAATTAACATGCGTGGGTATTGAATATAGAAAAAATTGGGATGTGAATGAAATAAAAAGGTTGAGAAAATACCTTTCCACTGATACCTCGTCAGTCTATATTGGTAAAGTTTTGGAGCAGTTATTCAAGTTTTTCTTACACAAACCGTTGAAAAAATTTAAAAAACATACAATTTTTTAATATTTTTATGTAGATTTTTTAAGCTTAAACTGTCATCTGAAGTGATTTTTTCCAAAAAATCCTTTAAGAAACTATATTTATTCATAAAAAAAAATCCATTTTTACCACCTCACGTAAATCTTAATATTTTTCCGAAATATTTTGGTAGAAGTCTTAAAATATACTAGGTTTGGTAATCCCGCCGGAAAAACCGCAACTTTTTTTGCTGATGCAGTAGTACAGTAGTCGAAAAAATTATAGCCGCACCAAATTTTCACAAAATTTAAAATATTATTTTTGTTGTTATTTAATTTTGGTTAGTTTTTTTATAGTTCATTGTTCAATGTTGACACTTGCAAAGTGTCCGAAAAAACAGTTCTTCACGGACACAATGCGAAGATGGGCAGACACAGACCCTCAATTCTGCACATTCGACACTAGGCTCAAGCAAATACCGCTGTTTTTTCACGGGAAATTTGAAGCACATTTAAATTATATAAGAAAAATAAGAAAAAATGTACATGAAAAAATAATTACATTCTTTTTTCGCTACTATGAAAGGCTGAAAATCTCGATAAAATGTCTCTTCCCTATTTACATTTTCGCCACCGTTCACGCGTATATCCACACATGCGCCTAGCGCTACCCTTATCTCAACAACCACAGACGCTTCTTGATTTTGTTCAGTTGCTCGATGAAATGTGTCTTTTCATGGGCTTTGCTCAACCGAAAACACAAAACAGATAGCACATGCAAAGAGAAAAAAGTGTTCTGCTCAGTACGAGACCAAGTGTGCTTCGTTTTTTTCTGTTTTGTTAGTGAGCAGACAGCATTGGAAAAATGTGTCAACAGTTATTTGCGAGCTCTGTATAAAAAATTAATAATATTATAAGTCGTTTTTTCGAAAACTTATTTTCGATCCAAAGGTCCCATTTAACTTTCCTTGTCATATATCGTTACCTTAATATAGAAATGCCTTATCTAAAATTTTTGTTTCTGCACAGAGCGATTAAAAAACTTAATAGAAGACTGGAACTAATTTTATGCTGTAGCAGTTAAGCAAGGCTACATACATATACATATGTATAAATACATAAGTATATTGTACACACGAAACAAAACAAACAACAGTCCACAGGTGCTGTTCTAACGTCCGAATTTCAATTATATGTATGCATATACATATGTACATGTACGTGTATGTAATTAAAATAGTGAACTTCCCATACCTGGCTATAGCTGAGCTGCTAACGGTGCGATTTCTGCCCATGATTTCTTCAAATTCTACCTCCGATAACTGTGGGCCAATTGGTTGGTCAGGGAATGGACCTTGCGGTTTTGCCGGTGCTGGTCCCGGCCATGGGCCTCGCGGTGCTCCTTGTTGAGCAAAATGTGGTGGTGGGCCATGTTGTGGCGGCATGCCCATTCCCTGTTGTGGCGGTCCTGGTGGGCCGTGTGGCGGGCCACTCATGGGTGGACCTCCAGGATGTTGCGGCGGACCACCTGGCTGGGCAAAGAAGGCTGGATTCACGTGTGGTGCCGGTCCACCGGGGCCTCCGTGAGGGCCACCTGGAGGGCCGCCAGGGCCTAGTTGGGGCGGGCCGCCCGGCGGACCACGTGGGGGTCCTTGCATGTGCGGTGGTCCCTGTGGTGGACCTCCAGGTGGACCTTGAGGTGGAAAGCCTCCATGCATAGGTGGCCTACTCCAGTCTGGACGTGGCCCACGAATTGGCATTCCCCCTGGGGGACCCTGGAACTGAAATATACGTAGTATAAGTTATTAGTAGTGATGCTTATAATAGTGCGAGGGCAAAAATGCAATTACCATCTTTTTAAATGTTTACGGAAACAAATTTATCAGAATGATCTGAATGCGTTTCTATAAAAGTAACTTCTGCGTTTTATGTATTACTATCACTGTACTATTTCTATGTAAAATTAAATTTAGCCTATTGAGTGCAGGTTTCATATCGTCTGCTCTCTAAAGAATGCTTTTCGAATTAGACCATTACAAGTATGGAATATAACGCTCATTTACTTCAATAGTATCACAATCCAAAAAAAAAAACAAATTTTGAACTAATACGGTGTTTACATGAGCCGATTTTATAGGCAACTTTTAGTTGAAAGCAACAACCGCTTGGTGTGAACGGCCTTTCAACTAATCGCTTCCAATGAAGTTGGGGGCAGCCAACTTTTGGTTCGCCTCTAAAATTGCCTGGAAAATCGCCTCATGTGAACACCGTTTAATTATGCAGAAATCACAGCTACCTCTTCATCTATGTTGTGTAAAAATTTCATAGCTGCATCGATTACCGGTAGCCCACTAGAACAAAATATGCATTCATTTTAACTATGGGGGTACATGTAAATTCAAAACTTTAAAGCCGTTTTTCCCGAGTCTCGCTTTTTTAAGTTGACACTATTGAAGTAAATGAGCAATATGTACAAAACGCTCGTTTACTTCAATAGTGTCATAATCGAAAGTAATACAAAATCGAGCAATTACCGCTACCTGTTCTTCTATATTGCGTAAAAATTTCATAGTTGTACCCATTACCAGTGGCTCACTAGAACTAGAAATATGTATTCTTTTAACTATGGGAGTATGTAAATCCCAAACTTTAAAGCTATTTTTCCCGAGTTTTTGGTTTTTTGAGTTACGACAGTATTCAAGTAAATGTGCGATATGTACATTTGTATTTTGTATAGCATTTTGAATACCTTTCTGTTATCGAGTATCTAGGAATAGTTTAATGAAGTTTGGAAATAACAATATGTAAATTTTATTAATAAGGTATTAAAGTTTACCATTTGGGGCCGCTGAGGAGGTCCATTGGGCGGCCCAGATCGTGGTCCGTTCGGACGTGGTTGTCCTGCACCTGCCCACTGCGCCTGGTTTGGCGGGTATCGAGGTGGTGGACCAGGCAATGGTTGCTGCGGTCCCATGTGCCCGCCGCCCTGATGCATCGGTGCCTTTTTGTATTGTTGTTCATTTGTAGATGTTTGCGTTATGTAGTTGTTGGAAATGCATAACATTCCCAAAATTACGTTGTGTATTTAATTATGAATTAAAGAAGACGGATTATCGCGTTGAAATGTTGCCATAAAAACATGAAATAAAACAACAATGATAATAATAGTAACAATAACAGCAAACAAAACGATATATTTGTTACACGATTTTTAAGTTTTTCTTTTTTTTTTGCATTACCCACACTACAATAAGTATTAGTAAGAATATGGAATTTTAGTAAAATAGCTTGGTATGAAATTTTATTAAAGACTAATTGGCAGAAGGGGAACGAAATATACAACAATAAATAAAATACAACCAGGCAGGTTCGGCAATTTACTTCCTGGTCAATTTGAATTCAAAGCGAGTTTGATTGAAATTCATACATGTATATACACTTGTGACCAGCTGATTGAGTTAAGTGGCATTTTGACCAGTTTTGGTTATTTTCCTTTTTTTGTTGAATTAATGTTTATAATTTTTATAAAAGTCTTGCACTTTTCATAACACTTAAAAATTCTTACGAAAATTCAACAAACTTTAACAAATGCGTCCAAAAATTTTAAACTTTTTATAAAAAAGAAAAATTTAAGGTATGCAGCTTTATAGCCCATCTAAATTTAGTAGGATATTAAAATGGATATGTAATGTAAAATGTTAAAAATTATAAAGATTAAATAGACAAAAAAAAAATAGCCAGAAATGGTCAAAATGTTACCTAACTTAATCAGCTGACCACAAGGGTATATATACAGTCAGCGTCAAAAATATGGCGTTTCTTTATTTATATTTTCCATACCAAATTTTTTTAATTTTTTTTAATATAGATAGTTCATGCAACAGTAGAAACTAGCATAATCAATTTTTTCTATTTCATATTGAGCTCCTCTGCGTTGGAAAGACCAGGTGGAGAAGGACTTGGCTTCACTTGGCGTAGTTGGCACAGAAGAGAAATGACTGGCGTACTGTTTTGTACTCGGGAAAACTTATTAAATTTAAGTATAATAAGACGCAGGTTTCAAGTATAAATATAGATTTTGTTCATGTGATATATGGAAAAAAAGTGCAACACCCTTGACAAACTAAATTCTCAAACATCAGCGACAATTTTTAGAGACTTCAAACTTGCACCTTATTATACTAAAATTTAAGGGACTACAAAACAGCGTACTCAAAATTTTTCTAAGAAATCGAATTGAAAAGTTGAAATTTTTTTTTGGTATTTCTTTAATTTTCCCCGAGTTGTATGTGAAATTAAAAAAAAAAATTATTTTGCTGGTTTAAATTGATGGTTTCAAAACCATCATCTTGTGATAAAAAATATTATTGTCTTAAACTAACAATAATTACTTGCTAGATGTTAACGGAAAAGTCTTAAATGATCGAGAATAGCTCAAATTGATAAGGTGTGAAAAAAAGTTCTTTCGCCGAGTTAAACTGGCTGATTCTGCAAAATGGAAAATGCCTGTTGTGACAGAATTGTCACTGTCACATTATAAAATATGCCCCTGCATGTATTTATGTATAATTGGAATATTATCAACATATGAATACACTTTTCATCAGCGCCGTAAAGTTTAAGCTTTTGCTTGGAATTGCTTATTTTTTCTTATTCAGGGTTTCCAAGCTTAATTTGAACGATCATGCTTATTTTGCACATTTCAATTTATAAAGCCAAGTACGGACCTTTTAAGAAAATGGTCAAGAAATAAATTGCTATTATTTCGTTGGTGTGAATAGTAGTGTCCAAGGAGTTTTGACATCTGATATTTTACAACCTGCTGTCTCATTTTTTCTTTCCTTAACCCTACAAAGATAACCCACGTCGCAGAGGCGCCTCCCGATGAGCATATTTTTGTAAATTTTTAATGAGGGCTCTAATGATTTGTGATTATAATAGAGATGGGCACGGGGCTAAATATTTAATCCCGATCCCGCCCATCCCGAAATTCGATTTTTAAGTCCCGACGCCGCCCATTTCGACGTTTTTCAGAATTGTACCGCGGGTCCCGTGGGTCCCGAAATCTATCTCTAAAGCAGGCTACAAACGGACAGCAAATTTAAACGATCGGTTGAGATTTCAAAGTGTGTGGCGTGGTTTGCAAACCGATCGAAGGTTGACAAAAATGTTCATCATCTTTCAAATTAATTTTAAATAATAATGAAAGATCTGGTATCTTCCGATTATTTTGTTTTGCTTAAAAAAAGTGCATATTTCAAACATCGTTTTTAAGGAAGATTTTGTAAATTTGCGGGGGTTGCACGCCATATTTTTACAGATCTTCCCGATACCGCCCATCCCGGCCAATGTTAAATCAGTACCGTGGGTCCCGCTATCCCGCTCCCATCTCTAGTTTATAATGCTCAAATTTATAATAAAAACGCATTTAATTTTTAAAACTCTTCCAAACTTATAAAATTACTATATTAGGTGCATTTTTTTGTAAGCGAGCGACAAAAGAACCATTAACAATTCACAATAGAGCAGTTTTTTCACTTAACCAGACTACCCTTCAGGTCGTGTATTTTTAACCGACCTGGCTGCACTCGGATAAATAGCCGAGTTTGTGTTGTTGTTTAGCGTGTATTTCGTCATTTGAGCGAGTGTTCTTTTGGAGCTCGGTTGCAAAAGAATGCACCTATTATTTAAATAAATATGCAAAATTAGGGTAATATATACGCTCTAGAAAATCGTGCGCTTCTGAAGCGTATCTTTTACGTAAGTTGTAACATGGTTATCTTTTTAGGGTTAATAATGGTAATTTTTGTTAAAACAAGGGTGCGTTGTACTCTTCACCAAGAGTACAGCGTAGCAAATTTCTTAGGAACTTCGTACTGCTTAAGAAAATTTGGCTCTAAATTTTTGTAGACCATTTTTGGGCAGTTTTTCTATTCATCGAGCTAAATAAGGCATTGGTGTTATTAAATAGATTAAAAACAATTTATGTATCTCAAATGGAGAATAACGAATATTAATGAAATTAAAACGACCAGAGCAAATCTCTTTGATTTGAGAATATCAAGCAACACTTGATTGTCCGTTGTAACAAAACATTAAACTGTACTTAAATTTTGTTGTTTAGCGAGCATATTTGCAAGCCAATGTTTTAGTGCTTATCTAAGTGCTTAAAATGAATTTTTTGTTGCTTATCGTCGTTTAAAGTACAAAACCGCGTAAAGTCATTCTGCAAAACCGCGTAACTTACATTGGCTGCCAAAAATTGGAGTTGCTCACACAAGCTCTTGGCTCAATCCTTATCCATTCGTCCTGAAATATACTAGCTAGAAATGCGATTGCTTTATAAAAAAAGAGAACCATTTTAAAATATGAGTGTGTTTACTCTCTAGAAAATAATTTACGCACAGCTCACATACGCGGTTTTGCATTTTGTTGATACGCGGTTTTGTACTTTAAACGACGTTATTTTCTTCGGCCTTACTTTTCATACATAAATCGAGAAGGATAGAAATCTTCTATATCTATTCTGCCACTACATGTGTTTTCTAATTACATATTAACAAAATTATTAAACATACTGTGCTACTTTTCGTTAATTGGCCCTAGGCTGAATATCGTCATCGTCGACGATCGTCAGGTCAGCGCATCAGTAAAATGGCTGACGATGGCAGTACCGTCACTTTTACTGAGGATGACGATATTCGGCATAGGGACGAACATTTACTTAAATATAATTGTTTGCTTGATGTCATAGATAAATCTGTACATTATAGGGAGTACACTTAAATTGGCATTCAGAACTACTCAGATAAACGTTGCTAGCTTAGTAGAGTTCAAATTAAAAAGTAGGCACACCAAACAGTTGTGAGCAAATGGTAACTACTTAGGACTACCAATTCTAAGGGTATTAAAACATACTATATATATGTATGTATGTATATGTATATATACATACGTTTTGACGATTTTTATTTATTTATATACTAAATTTTTCATGTTTTTTCATAAAAATAGAGTTCATTTAACCAAAATTAAACCTGGTAAATAAATATTTTTATTTTCATATAGAACTCGGGAAAATTCAAGAAATACAAAGAAATTTTCATAAAAAGTTTCAACTTTTCAATTCGATTACTTAAAAAAATTTAAGTATGCAGTTTTTAGCCCAGTAAATTTTAGTATAATAAGGTACAAGTTTCTGAAAATTATCACTGATTTTTGAGAATTTCGTTTGTATACTCAGAATTTTTTCTAATGAATTGAAAGGTGAAAAATTTGTATGAAAATGTTTGGTATTTCTTGAGTTTTCCCCCGAGTGTCCAATTAGAAAAAAATTTGATTTTGCTGGTTTTTGCTGTTGAATGAATTACATTTAAAAAAAATATGAAAATTTTGCTATGGAAAATATAAATAAATAAAATCGTCAAAACGTCGGGGGTTTTTATATTTTTGTCGCTTACTGTATATGTATGTATGTATAATTGATAAGATATAATCAAAGCACACATACCTGCATACGTGGGGGCCCTGCATTCGGTCCTACAGGTGGACCCTGTATGTGCTGTGGCCGGTATTGGCCTGGCGCCATATTGGGATTCATCATACGTGGTGGATGGCCAGGGGGTACCCCTTGTCCACCAGGATGTGGCGGCATTGGTCCCCCCACACCCATGTTCGGAGGTGCGGGACCACGTGGCGGTCCATTCTGTTGCGACGGTGGAACTGGGCGCGTCTTCTGCAAACTCTCAAACTGGTTTAGCGCCTGTTTAGTCGGATACGTTACCACCGGAGCTTGCCCGTGAAGCTCTTTTTTCGGCAAACGTTCTAAAACCAGACGTAAGCTTGCTTCAGATCCCAGTGATATAACGCTGAAGCCTTTCGATTGACCATTTGATCTGTTCTCAAAAAATTTTACCTCTTGGAAATCGGTTACTCCAATTTCGCGCATAACATTCGCTATATCTTGGTCAGTTGTCCACTGTAGAGATTTATGATAATGAAACAAGAATTTATTTTTCTAAGTACAACAATTATATTGGTTTTTAAATAGTACATCCAAATTTAAGCATAGACAGACAAAAATATTCCGGATTAACCGAAGCTCAAAAATATTTTTTCACGTGTGGTTCCGGGGTTTCAGCTCAACGCCTAGTAGATATGTATATTTTATTTATTTGCTTTTAACACCTTTACTTTTTATTTTTAATAGCTTTTTGTACCTTTTTATTTAAATCAGCTAATTCTGGCCTTTACGCCGGACTTTACTGATCAAAATTCCAGTGAGCTCGATGAAGAAGTTTGAATGAGAACAAAATAATGGAAATTTGAATTTGAGTTAATGCAAGGCATATTTAACAAGGTGGAAGTGACAACTAGCTCGAACTCTCTTGTAGCTGGTTATAATGTCAAAAAACTGTAAACAAACAAATTAACCCTATTAGGTGGGCGTGCTGTGTTTGCTACAGGAAAATAAAGCGAGAAAGCTTTTTTTATTACTTCACCTGCTTATAATTTCACCATGGAAATGCATCAGCATAAATACATTCATATGCCTATACGTATACTAATTTTAAGGATTACTTCAATATTACTTTCATAGAATTTTAGCTACATTCGCATCTTATATTCACATATACATATACAGAAAAGAATACCTCATAGAGGAAACCACGTCATTAAATGAAATAAATGTTTTATGAAACTGTTTTAAACATTTTTTTGTTTCTATTCGCCCAATGTTTTTGCTCGTTTAGTTCTTCTACATATGTACGTATGTATATCAGTGTAAATCTAGCTAGGTCCTGACGCGGTTATGTGTGCATAATATTGTAAGAAAATTTTCTTACTCAGTGGTGAAATTCCGTGGCTTCAGGCAACCAAGTCTTCTAATTTCGCACAGAATTCAAAACTATCTCAAAGCACAATTAAATTTTTAATGCAAATTAGAAAATGGCAACTTGAAAAGTGTTAAAAAATATTCATCATTTGACATTATAGTCGGTGTTCAAAAGAGAGAAATGTCAAAATCCTACCTTGTTTAATATGCCTTCGTACTATGCCTTTTTTGACGCAAAAATGAGAAAATTAGAATTGCATGAATTTTTTGCGATTTTGGTTAAATATTTCTCGGATTCGCCCATATCCAGACAAATAGCGCAATTTGAAAGATCTTGGCTAGCTTGGAATAACTGCATTAATCCAATCCGGGATCTAGCTCACCACGGATAATCGAAAATTCCAGTTAAGAGAATTTATAGGTTTTCACAATAACTACAAGTTGGTGCATGCAACTTTACTCACCCAAAATTCAAACTTTTTTCTCAGAAGTGTTCGAATTTTTTGAGTATACATAAAAATATTTATTTATTTATTTATTGAATGAAAAATAATAATACAATTATTTCACAAAAAAAGGAACACTAGCTGCCAGGGCTTACGGGCTCCATATACAAATAAATTGTGGTTATTCGTTATATGGAAGCAATGCGACAAATCGGATTATTATTATTGGCTTTAAGACGCGTTTTGACCTGGTTCCGCTTAAGTGCACTACTACCGAAAATTCTTAAAAATAAATAATTAAACATAAGTGGCGAACAACATCACTTTGATATGGGGGTGCTATAGATATGTCCAATACTGTATATGTAAATGTTTTTTTAGCCTATCTTCTTCCTAAATTGGCGACACTAAGAACAAAGTATCGGAAGAATCAAGAAAAATCATACTACAGCATTTTGATAACATAGTTCCTGGAAGAATCTTTGCAAAAGTTGTCATGGCAACAGAAGCTTTTTATAAAAATCACCAATATTATTGCCAGTTTCACAGCGATCCTGTAGGGCATTTCAAGGCCATAGAGCACTTTGTATTGGTTACAGTAGAAAATTAAAAGTTGGTATAGATATTACAAATATCAAAAGGAAAAAACTATGGGGGTGGGTGTCCCGTTTTCTACGATACATTTTTTCCCATACAAAAGTTGGACTACTCTAATGTATGTACATATCGTTAGCTTAAAGAACAAAGTTGCTCAGTCAATTATTTTTTTATTTATTTTTTTTTTTCATTGAATATAAACGAGAAAAAATTATCCTCAATCCCTTTCGAAACGATGCATTTTTAATACCCCTTGCTTCATATAACAAAATATAGCTTTTCATAAAAAGTGGACTTCACAACGTTTTACTCTAATCTAGCGAAATAATACATATGTATTCCTTTGGAAATTTCGGTGATTCATTGGCATTTTTTAAATATTTTATATACTACTGGGGTTTTAATTAAGCTTTTTGTGTACTTGTTTATTTTCTAAACAAAAAATTATTATAATTCTATAAAGAAGTGCGCGCAAAGATTCCTTTAGGGTTTCATTATTCAACTTAGACTACAAAAATAACTAATTAGTCAAGAATAACAGAAAAGACTAATGACTTCAACTTTGCAGACTTCAGTCAAAGATGTGATTGATTGGCTGCAGTTAAGAAATGTCAATGAATGTGACTGCAGCGATTTAAAGTCACGATGACTGCATTCTTTAACACCTCTGGACTTAAACTTGTTTTTTTAAACAAATTATAACAAAAATTTACTCGTAGCTTTTGCTGAATGAATGGTGAATAAAAGCTCTTTTTTAGCGCATAATTTCAAAACATGCCAAATTTTGAGTTGTGCCTCTTTTGAAGACGGTCTGTGATATATACATATATATATATTCCGATCGGTAGACTGATGGATGCCTTCGGCCACGCTCAGGGATTATAAACCTCACTAAGTAGAATTATCCTTTTTGTGTTGCCAGAGAAGAGTGGCAGAAGTAATCGTAGTAAAAATAATTGCATATATTGTGTTAAATTCATCATAGCCTTTTTGGGCTATAGGCTTTATCGCAAATCTCTTTTATGTATATTTGTATTTGTACTCAAAAATTTCCCGAAAAGGTTAATGAAAATACTCACCCAAGTTAAGTTACCGACATATAGTTGATAACGCCGCCCCATATGATTGGGCGTTAAACTACCACCACCTTGATGGTATAGACCATTGGACCCGCCACCGTTTCCGGCCGAATCACCACCAGCGACTGCTGCAACATTATCGCCAGCATTGACAGAGACAGTCCCCCCAGCTGTAGCTGAAGATTCGGTCGGACCCCCTATATCGTCATATAAATCAACACCTTCAGCAGCAAATTCATCCTAAAATGTAGTGTATGAAATTTCTGATAAGTTTCAGATCAGCCATCTCTTTTACTCACCTGGTTCTGCGCGGCAAAATCTTTATCCAGGTCTTCAGCGTACAGGTCTAAAACGGCACCGTCAGCCATGGCAGTCAATTACCAATTTATAACTTTTCTGATGTTTGCAATTTAAAAAGTTTAGCATTCAAAAATACAACAAAAACTTATTACGACTAGTTACCAGTTTTTAATTATCTTTATTTTCGTTTCCCCCGCTAAAAACCGCATTCAATTAAAAATAATGTGTATGTATATTAAGAACTGTGTGCTCTGTGCTCTTCTTCAATACCAGCCACACCGGTATAAAGCGTGAAATTTTTGCACAAATTTCCACCTTAGTTTACTTTCTTCTCTTCTTTTAAACACATTTTTGTTGTGCGATTTTTTTCCTTTGTATGATTAACACTTTTAACTCGATCTTATGAAATATCTCACAACTTTTTACCTAATAGGTATGTCCTGAAAATCCAACAGAAAATTATTTCTTCTCAATTCACACACGCCAACCGAATAGAAAATGGAAGTGCGACCAGGGCTGCCTACTATTCTTAGCAATGAGGATGTAAAAGCCCCAAATAGAAAAATATAGCTGATGCCAGATAAAACTTTGTGGCTTTGCGTGACGCAATGTAATCAAATTTTATGTTTTTGCATGACAACTCGAATTTGGACGAAATAAAATAACTATCAAACCAGCTGATAGTCAACACGCGCAAAAAGATGTGAGTTGGCCATCTTTTCGCTTCGCGCTGCAGCTGAAACCATCTATGTGGCATGCTTCGTGCATTTTCAAGCAACTCATCTTATCTGTCAAAGCGAATCTGTCACGCGATGCGAAGAAAGCGTTTTATCTGGCACTTAAAAGTGTCTATTTTATCCCTTCTGATTTAGCAATAAAATTGAGCCACATTTCTAAAACAAAAGTGCAATGTCTGAAACAAGATAAACTAGTTGTTTACACATTAGAAATTAGAAAATTTTAGTAAAATGAAAGAGTAGTAAGTAGTATATGCGAAGGATTTCATAAAAATGTATTGGAATATTATTGCTTTAAAAAAGTGCCATTTACAAATCAATTCCGCACGTTACCGAAGATTTTGTAACCGGAAAATTGTATTACCAAAAAATGTTACCAGTTCTTGTCACCGTAGTTCCAGGTACGTAGATAATGCAGTTGAAATATTCAGCAATTCAGCTATGAAGAGTTGTGGACATTTTGGCAGTGCCTATTTCACGGGGTAATACTTTGTTACCAGCTTATGAGATGGTAACAAAATTTACCGGCTACAAGAGTGCTCAGAAAAGGGTTTAAAAATTGACAGGAACTTCATTTGCCGTTACACAACTTTTATTACCAGCGCAGAATAGACCTGTTAAAGCAAAATAGGACCCAAATGGCACGGCCAATGGATTCAAAGAGACTCAGGCCAAAAAAAAATACTGTTTGAGGACAAAATAAGTGACTATCAAACAGTCTATTGCTGGGTATCTCCAGCTAGGATGAATTGGTTCATGGAACAGGGCTGTTAAAATAGCTTTGTTTCTTAACAGATCATTATCACAAATTATCACTCATTTCTGCTAGAAGGCGTTTCTTAACTCAAAAACGAGTAGAAACTAGAAGCTCTCTCTTCCGCTCTTATTTTTTTTAGCTCTTCTGCTAATTTCTGCTGTCAAAATAAAACTCGCGCCAAATATTTTTAATAGACAAATACACCGATCAGGTGTTTACCTGCTAGTCTTTTCTAGTTTTGCGTTTTTTTTACTATTTTTTTATTTCGCTCTCTCTGAGCGTAATTCTGTTAATTTTCTCATTCTTCTTCTTCCTGATCATTATCTGCTAGAAAAGAAAAGAAACAAAGCCTAAATGCAACTCTGAATTCTTCGAAAAATACCACATTTCGAAAATGTTTAATGAGAAAAGTGGCAACATGCAACACTGGCCACTTGACTTCCGGTATTGCATTTACTGCCAAACCGATTCGGTAGTGCTTTTGGTCGCGCAATCATTCCTCTTCCAGTGCTGTCGCCGTCTTTCCAATCAAATGGGCTGTTCACAGTTCGTTCCAAATAGTGACTCAAAATGTAGACGTCTTCATTTTGAGACGTCTTCTAACTGTAAAATCCGTGGTGTCGTTGTTTCCCATACAAAATTGGAAAACGACGACGTCTACTTTTTTTCACACCCAAAGGTATGTTTTTTACGCGTCTACATTTGCAACCTCGCAGCAGGGTTGCATTATTTATGGCAATACTAATCACTTTTTTTTTGTATTTATTGGGCACGTTTTCTGTATTTGCATTTAATTTGAGCGCAATTTCTGATGAAAAGAAACAAATCAAAGAAAAGAAATAACAAATATTAGGAATTGGTAATTAAGTTAAATAATTACAATTTTTCAGAAACAAATTCGAAAGGCGACATATTTAAGCCCTGTATGCAGCTCTCAAGAAAACGGTCAAGAAAAAATTGCCATTATTTCGCGTGTGTGTCCAAGGAATTTTGACATTTTTGATACCTCACAGCCTGTTGCCTCACTCTTTCCACAAGAAATAATGGAACGGGCATATATTTCTGTTGCAAGCCTGGGTTGCCTTGTGCTCTTTTTTCACAAAAAACTTTAGAAAACCGTACTAGAAAACGTAGTAAATTTCTTAAGAACTGCGTACTGCCTTAAGGAAATTTGACTCAAGAAAATTTCTTAGCCATTTCTTGTACGTCATTTTATATGGAGTTTTTGCTTTTCTTGAGAGCTGCATACAGGCCTTTAAAATGCACGCAAAGAAGAAATATCTGGCAACACCAGCAAAGTTTTGCGACGATTTTGCGACGACTGCTAGAAAAGGGTGCTCCCAGTTTGATGCTAAAAGCTCTGTATGCAGCTCAAGAAAACGGTCAAGAAAAAATTGCCATTATTTCGCGTGTGTGTCCAAGGAATTTTGACATTTTTGATACTGCACAGCCTGTTGCCTCACTCTTTCCTCAAGAAATAATGGAACGGGGATATATTTCTGTTGCAAACCTGGGTTGCCTTGTGCTTTTTTTCACAAAAAACTTTAGAAAACCGTAGTAGAAAGCATAGTAAATTTCTTAAGAACTGCGTACTGCCTTAAGGAAATTTGACTCAAGAAAACTTCTTAGCCATTTCGTCATTTTATATGGGCAACACGGGCAACACGCTTTGTGCTCTCGTTCCTCTGAGTAAAGAGACACTCAAACAGACGCGGTATTGGAAGTGCGGTACAAGGCGGTACATAGTATAGTTGTGTACCGCCTTATACCGCACTTCCAATACCGCGTCTGTTTGACTGTCCCTTTATTCTAGTTGGCCGTTCATAGCTGACAACAACAATTGTGTACAAAAGAATTGCTCTGTGTGAACGCGAAGGGCAACACCAAAAGAGAAATTGCCGAAATTGAGCAACAAAAGTGTCTCTGTGTGAACCGAGGCTAACGAACAGTATTTTTGAAGACACAAACGAATAGTGATGTGTTGAATCGATACTTTAAAGTATTGATCGATACTCGGAACCGATTTAAAAAGTATCCAATACTTTCGACAATCGGTACCGAAATATTTAGGTCTCTAATAAAAGCGCAAAAACGCCAAAAATATGGAAAAAACGGTTCAGGGGAGACTTATCAAAAGCCGAATGTACTAAAAGAACTTTTGATATTGATTCAAGTGAAAAATGTATATATATATACATACGCATGTCGTCGTCTTCATAAGGCAGAGGAATTCTCATAGCTCAGTTATGCATAGTTTACACTGCACTGACTTCTACATATGTAATGATGTGCGCTTAGACGCAAAGCTCATTTAACCGATTTCTTCTTATGTGACAACTCATATGCAATGCCAAGAATGCATAACTGAGCCATGACTTGTCTGAAGCATCAATCATCCGTCCGTTTTCATCCGTCAAAGCATTGTAATTTTTTTATAAACTTCAAATATATAAAACAGCGAAGGAATCGGTATTGGGTACCGAAAAGGCAGTATTGGGTACCCAAATTCTTTTGAAGTATTGGGTACCGACAGTTCAGTACCTCACTATAAAAGAAGTCTTTTTACGGAATTGTTAAAAGTTTGCATTTATGCCACAATAAATATACATATGTTTATCAAAGAATATGATCGCGGCACAGAATTTCATTTAGCCTTTGAACGAAAGAAGTAATAGAGAAGCGGATTAAGCAATAATTTTAGGGGATACAAATACTTTTAACATAAAAAACAGTTTTTAAAGTATAGTGATACATTTTTGTCAGATTTCAAGATTAAGAAGTAAGGCAAAGGTGCAGGATGTGGGATTCTTCTGTTTTCCTGAGCACACTGACTCCAAAGTTTTATGTTGCCCTAACCGGCACCTCAAGCCTAATATCCGGGCTGATTTTAATATTTGAATGGTGGTATTTTCGCAAATATGGAACTTCGTTTATAGGTAAAAAAAAAATTAAATTTAACCGAGTTCTCCAACTCAATCGCAGCTTACTAATTTCAGAACAAGTTTCAATAAACCATATCAGCCCCTGGATTAATGGAAGTGATGCTCAAAGCGAAACTAATGGAAATGGTAACAATGGTAACGCAAATGGTACCGCAGGAAGCACTAGTAATCAGTCAACAGGAGCGAGTCAGCAAATGCCAGAATGCAAAGTTTGGCGAAATCCTTTAAACTTGTATCGAGGAGCTGAATATCAACGCTTCTTTTGGGCTACAAGCAAAGAGCCTCTTACGTATTACGACATGAATTTGAGTGCACAAGATCATCAGACGTTTTTTACGTGTGAAGGTAAGTAAGTATACGCATAAAATAAATGCAACAATGTATATAAAAATAATCCTTGTGTAAAGGTGATGCAAGGAAAGAGGAATATGAAATAATGCAAACAGCCTGGCGCGAACGAAATCCTGTTCAACGAATAAAATCAGCTCACAATGCGTTGGAAATCAATCCAGAATGTGCGTCAGCTTATATTTTATTGGCAGAAGAGGAGGCAACTACTATCGTTGAAGCAGAGAAAATTTTAAAAACTGCTCTAAAAGTAGCAGAGACAAATTATCGAAGGTCACAGGCCATTCAACATCAAGGCCCTATAGCTGAAGGTATACATCGTCGTGATACAAATGTGTTAATCTACATTAAGCGACGTCTAGCTATGTGTGCACGAAAGCTCGGAAAACTGAAGGAGGCTGCGAAGATTTTTCGTGATCTTAGCAAAGAGATACCATCTATAATGAATGTGCTAAACGTGCATGAAAATCTCATAGAGACTCTGCTGGAGATGCAAGCTTATGCCGACTGCCAAGCAGTTTTGGCCAAGTATGATGACATTTCGTTGCCCAAGTCGGCGACAATATGCTACACTGCAGCTTTGTTAAAAGCTCGAGCTGTGGCAGATAAATTTTCTCCCGATATAGCCTCAAAACGTGGACTTAGCTCAATTGAAATGAGTGCGGTGGAAGCTATCCACCGCGCTGTAGAATTTAACCCACATGTACCAAAGTATTTATTGGAAACAAAGCCACTCATTTTACCGCCGGAACACATCTTGAAGCGCGGTGACTCAGAGGCTCTTGCATATGCCTTTTTCCATCTAAGACATTGGAAAAATGTGGATGGAGCATTAAATTTATTGCACTGTACTTGGGAAGGTACGTTTCGTATGCTACCATATCCACTAGAACGCGGTCATCTATTTTACCCTTATCCGACTTGTACAGAATGCGCTGATCGGGAATTGCTGCCGTCATTTCATGAGGTTTCAGTTTACCCCAAAAAGGAATTGCCATTTTTTATTCTGTTTACAGCAGGCCTTTGCTCTTTCACTGCGCTTTTAGCTCTGCTTACACATCAGTATCCTGAACCGATGGGTGCACTCGCCCAAACTGTACTTATTTGGTTATCGTATCCATTTCACCTGCTGAAAGAACGTATCGAAGCATTGTGGCCGTGTAATTTTCTTCATCAGTTGACGCGGGTTTGAGTCCATTTGGAGACTGCAAATGCTCATATAGTGAATATAACTATTCAGCGTGACTTTCTACAATTTGATATTTTTAAATGTTGAACAAAACTAATCTTAAGTTTTTTTTTAATTGTAAAACATTTTTATTTATTTAAACAATAATGTTTACTACTATTTGGGTACTTGAATTAATTTATATCGGGTATAGAATTCAAAAAAAAAAAATTGATCCCAACGTAAACTTACTGAAATGAAATCTAGCTCCCCATTTACTCTGTACGCTATTAAAAGGAAACAAACTAAGTTGTGCTATTTATATTTATCCAAAATGCAATGCCATACACGTAAGTGAATGTCTTTCAGTTTAGCCTGCCAGTCTGCACATACATGCCCCGCGCCGTCGACGTAGAAGCTCCTCAACCATTATTAACTTTTAACTTGGGACAAGGGGTCTCACAGACCTTCGTGCTCATGTCGAAGAAGACTGAAAATGCTATGTGTGTTAACTTTGGTAAAGTTTTTTGGTTCCTTACAATAAAAATTGATTATTTCAACATTAAATCTTTTAATTTAAGACCTATTTATCACCTTCCTAGTCTTTGTTTGCAGCGTATGAGATTCCATGTTCAGGCTAGTGTTACACAAAAAGGTCCATACTTAAAGGTTAAAGGAAGATTTATTTTCCTGGAAAAACGAAAAACCTAACGGAAGGCACGCTTTCAGTGATTTATTTAGACGAACGTACACTCCGAGGTCCAATTATCGACTCTACATACCGGAATGATTTGAAGGTTTACACGGCCAAGGGTTGTTGTTTCGTCTATCTAACCACGTTTAGGTCGTCGAAATATCTCAAACGTTGTTCGCAAATGGGGCTATATCTGCTCCGTATTCTTCGGCTCAGGGGTGGCATAGAGTCAAACCCTGGGCGAGATATATACACCTGCTGCGTAACGCACCGGCAGTGGACTACGACATTCGTGACCACATGCTGTGCAAACCAGACCGCCTCCACGACACACCGGAGCTCGCCCGAGTAACACAACACTAACTCAACCACACCCCGACACACCACAACAATAGACACATTCAACTTTGTTGAATTGCGCCGGGTACAACGTGCACCGTCGAGATCGCGAGCGAGATAATGGTGGTGGCTTAGCGTTCATCACGCACCACACCGTGCAGCATCGTCTTATCGAAGCAGACATCGACCGCAGGGATACCACCCTAGAATGTCAGGGCATTGCTATCCGGTCAGGCGATGTCGAGCTCGAAATATTTAACATATACATACCCCCTGTCACCTGCTGCCCGGCAGGATATCACCCTGATATAGGTGCGCTCCTCAGAGGTGAAAACCGTATGGTAGTAGGTGACTTTAATGCGCACCACGATCTTTGGCACTCAAGCCTGTCAAACGATCGTAGGGGAACAGACTTGGCTGAACAGATAGACGATTCGACATTCTGCACAATGAACGACGACACACCCACCAGGATTATGGGTAACTGCAGTAGCTCGCCAGACATCACAATAGTCAGCGGTGGTCTGATAAACAGCATAACGTGGCGACCTATGCTGACTCTAGCATCAGACCATCTACCCATAGTCATCTCGATTGATAAACCAACCGACTTTGCCTCCGCCAAACACCGGACCTATATCAACTTTTCCAAAGCTGATTGGAAAGGTTACGCGGAGTTTACTGAAAACACCTTAGCAGCGCTCCCCACACCAACCGACGTCCATCTCGGTGAACGTAAGTTCGCAGGGCTATCACAGCTGCTGCAGCTCGCTTCATACCGGCAGGACGTATATCGGACCCACGTCCAAACTTCCCTGCCGAAGCGGCTGTTCTAGCTGATGAGCGTGATAGCCTTCGTCAGGCCGATCCCGGAGATCCCCGTATCAGGGATCTCAACGCGGAGATTCGGCAACTTGTAAACGTACATAAGCGGAAGAAGTGGGAGGAGCACCTGAAGACTTGTAATTTCACCTCTGGTGTGAGCAAGCTTTGGTCAACCGTGAGGTCATTGTCTAATCCGACGAAGCACGACGACAGAGTCGAAATTTCCTTCAGCGACCATGCTTCGTCGGACCCGGAGCGATGCGCGAGCTATTTTAGCCGGCAGTTCATACTGCATCCTCCGGTGGACAAAGCCAAGCGTCGAGTAACCAGAAGGCTGCACAAACTGCCAACAACTTGTGCCCCCTTGCTTTCACTTGCGGTGAAGTTCAGGTGGCCATCGGGAAGGCGAAAGCCTCCAAAGCCATGGGTCCCGACGGAATATGCATGCTAATGATGAAAAATTTGGGTCCTGCGGGGGTAGCGTACCTAACGGAGGTCCTCAACCTGTCAATGGCCACTCTCATCATCCCAGACATCTGGAAGGTGGGGAGAGTGATCCCACTGCTCAAACCGGGGAAACCCGCCAACAAAGGAGATTCGTATCGTCCGATTACACTCCTTTCCCCGGTAGCGAAGACACTCGAGGCCTTGCTACTCCCGTACTTCACAAACCACCTGACCCCAGCGAAGCATCAGCATGGTTTCCGTAAAGTGCACAGTACAACAACAGCACTTAACGCCATAAACACTCAGATAACTCGTGGCCTTAACCGTAACCGTCCCTGTGAGAGAACGATTCTAGTAGCGTTGGACTTGTCAAGGGCGTTTGACACCGTCTGCCATTCCACGCTACTAGAAGATATAGAGGCCTCCTCTCTCCCACAGAGGCTCAAACGGTGGTCGGCAAATTATCTGAGTGGTCGACATTCGTCGGTAATATTTAGAGACAAAACCAGTAAGCAGCGAAAAATAAAACAGGGGGTTCCTCAGGGTGGTGTCTTTTCCCCGCTACTGTTTAACTTTTATATTTCAAAGCTCCCTCAACCA
>NW_023458566.1:22718444-22737306 GCF_013731165.1 Rhagoletis pomonella | reverse complement strand
CTGGTGGAACGTTTACCAATTGTATCGCGAAGTTTAAACGCCTTGGAACGAGAATTTCAAGAATACTTGTGGCGTGTCGAATTCGAAAACAGCTTAAAATCGGACCATGAACTAAAACATGAACGTGACCAAGTCCAAAGCGAATTAATAAAGAAAGGTAAAATAGAGGTGGACCTGGATGACAGTGCGTCCAAAATGACAGCACAGGATCTCAAAGATGCCTACACAGAAGAGTTGAAAAATTTTGCATTGGCTCCCCGTACTACACCTGATGACGCCTCCAACAAAACTACTTCCCTTGATCGTTGTTTGGAGGACACGTTATATCTAGTTATAGAGGATGTATTGAACAAAGAAGCACTGCAAATACTGCCTCAAGGACCACGTATAGATGGTGAGACAATGCGACAGGCAGCAGAGCGTGTGTTACGTGAGAAATGTGGTTTAGAGTTAGATGTGAAATTTTACGGTAATGCGCCCTGTGGATTTTACAAATATAAATATCCTGTTGTAATGCGCCAGAAAAGTATTGGCGCCAAAGTTTTCTTTTATCGAGCTTCAGTAAACGGTGGAAATGTGAATAAGGCATTGACGAAAAAGTACGAGTGGTTAACCAGGTCAGCATTAGAAGAAAAACTTAAAAATTCAGAATATACTGAGAGCATACGAAAGTTTCTGATGTAAATTGCATTCATGATTTTGCCTTTAATGCAAATAAATTTCCGTATATCGTTGAGATTTGTCTTTATTCAAAACAAGGGGGAAAATACATACCTTAAACCCACAATATTTCAAGAACTAGAATAGCTTGAAAGTCAAATTTGGATTTTAATAAACGTGTTCTGTTTAGTCCCCGAATTGAAAATTTTCAAACTGAACTCTGATATTAAAATTGAATTCGTATCCGTATTTTCGTCGGTCCATGTTTTGCAGCTTTATTAATTTTGAGTAAAGTTATCGCTATTCGAATCTCGTTATCGATTGGGGTGTTGTTGTTGTAGCGGTTACAACAACCCCGCCCAAATCGGCTAGTATCTCAGTCGTTGTCGTCAAGCTCAACTAACGGAAGACCCAAGAAGCGTGCAGCCTTTATAAGGTCTGTCCACAGGGACAGAGGCGTCAGTTCTGTGGGGTTTTCCGGGCATACGAAGAGATGTTTCGAGTCGTGCGGTGTCTCTCCGCATGCCGGGCCCTCATTTGGCACATCTGCATCTAATCTGCTCAGGTATGAGTTCAACCTACTGCTGTAGGCAGAGCGAAGTTGGCCTAATGTGGTCTGAGTTTCCCGAGGTAGACGAAGCTGCGTCTCGTTTATGTCGGGTGGTTGTGTGCCCAGAACGGCATTCACAGGTCTTAAGTCTACGTAACTTGAGACTGACTCCCTGTCTATATGCTGACGGGTCCGGAGGTTGCTTTATGAACCTCTGGACTTCGTCCGTCAGTTCTGATATGCCTTGGCGAGGGCTCCTGTGCAAGGAAGTGTCTGTTCGGGTGTCAACGTCTGTGGTTCCCTACTAAGAATTGCTTGCAGAGCATTGTGTTGTGCTCCTTTATGGGGACCATTTTTGCCTCGTCATGCAGGTGATGTTCTGGCCACATCAGAAGACATCCAGTCGCTGTCCGAAGTGCTGTGTTCTGTATCGTCTGTAGCTTCGTCCACTGCGTTCTACTTGGTGCTGCGTAATTTAGATCCGGCCGACCTATCGCCGTGTATGTTGTCAGCAACGTTTCTTTGTCTTTGCCCCAAGTTCTGCCGGCAAGCGATTGTTAAGGCTCTGTACTTTGTTGACAATTGCGGATGTGTGCGCAGAGAAGGAGAGCAGGCTGTCGAACGTTACTCCGAGTATTTTGAAGTAATTCACCGTCGGAATTTGTGTGTCAGCGACGCCTATTCCCAGCGGTAGTCTGACCTCCTTGGTCCAGGTGGTAAACAAGGTCGCAGCATATTTCGTAGGGGGGTGGGTTATGCCCCTAGCAGTGAAGAAGCGAGAAAGCTCAGAGAGATACCCGTTTACTTTCAAGCACAAGTCATCAATTCCATTCCCAGACACCATTATCGAACAATCATCAACGTAAGAGGCAATCGAGACTCCATCTGCTTTTTGAGAAAGCTTGGAAGTATAGTAGTTAAAGAGTAATGGGGAAAGGATACTACCCTGTGGAACCCCGTGATTTATTTTTCTAGGTTTACTCGTTTTGTCTCTAAACATTACTGATGAGTGTCGACCACATAGATAATAGTTGTGTTCTTTTACAAATTATCCAGTAACTTGCCAGTAATTCTCCAGTAACTTAATTTCTGAGAATTCGCTCTTGCACAAAATTACAAGAACGCAAAACCAGTAATAATTTGCAAGTTTTACGAACAGCTGATTAATTTGTTGTTTATACGCAGCTAGTTCCTTTTAAAACAATATATATTATATTTAAATAGGTTTATTTTGTCAATTTCAACTATGAAAACCTCATAAACATTTCTTTTATTAGTTTTAATTCCACCCAGCAACATGCGATCAGCTGTTTTTCTCACTTGCAAGTTCTTACTAGCAAAAATTTATCCAGTAAAAACTACCAACTTCTCCTCAGAAAGAAATGTCAATTTGCGCTCTCAATTTCCCCTTTCTTACAAGTTTCTTGGGTACAAGAACACCAAAACGTGATAGTTAGTACACACTGGTACAAACTATCGCGTACAAGAACGCTACTAATTCGACGACCACCGCTTGGGTCGGTTTTCGCCATTTTTAAACAATTTCTGATAAAAATGCGTAGCATAAATATTCAAATGACATAGTTGTAGGGAACTTTTTCATTCAGTGTTGGGTTTTCCGGTGACACAAAATTTGTAAAGTAAAATCTAATTTAGGTTAGTTTAGAATCCATATTTGGGACGCCATGTTGAATTTTTCAAAAGGCCTCAAAGCTTTTTCCCAAAAAAAACCTCAATAACTTTAAAAGATGGCGAGGTTTAAAAATACTGTAGCTATTTTTGACATCGGGGGACAAAACTCCATCAAGTGCCGTTACAATCACCCTCATCGCGAGAGTGGTGTCGTATGGAAGTCGTTTTTCGAGAGTCGAATCGTATCGCAAATTGCACGTCATTGCCTAAAATTTCCATTCGACTAGTGTATTAAAACGGAAAAACTTGGCAGCACTGTATAGTTTTCGACGATTTTCGTCATTTACTTATTTCAGCACGACAGTAAACAATGCCAATGTTGTCGAGTCGTACAATTTAGCCTAATTTACGACTTACACAATGAGGCTGATTATATCAAATTTCCCACTGACTTATAGGCAAACTATTGACCGCTCTGTGAAAAATTTCATGAATTTGCTGAACTTTAGGGCCTTTGAGGCATGTTTATCCACTATCCGATTTTAAATTTTTTTCGCAGGTCACGTTTTTATGACCAAATGAACGTTTCTGGGGGAGTCTTGCTTTGTAGGACAAAGTTGCCAAATAAGGCGCAATCTACTGCATATTCAATTTCAATTTGCAGCATTAGTACAATAAGATTTACAAACATATTTTTTAGTACAACAGGGAGGTATAACACCAAAAACTATAAATTAAGCAATGCAATAGAGATGTCAAACAAAGCAAAACAAATCCAAAAGCAAAAACAAACAAATTTAAAAAACGGGTACAACTTAAAAATTACGCAGACTCGTAGGTCAGCACATGCATGATGATATTCATTGAATTATTCTGCAAAACTATAACTAAATAGGGAAGCGGAGGGTGTTATAGACGACATACGGAAAAATTTCTGTAGAAAAAACGGAAATCTGAATTTTTGCTCAATTTTTAATGGATAACACAGGCCAACAAAAATAAAAAAAAATTTTGGTACGGCAAATGTTAAAGCTGTTTTTGATAGATCTATTTTGCGCTGATTACGAATCCGTTAGCATAAAGTTTCCATCAGCTCCAGATTTTGAAAAAAAAAACGAGGTCAAAGTGTCAAAAAATTGCGCTTTTTGCAATATTTTAGAGGCTCTAGCAAAGAAACAAAAGGTGATAGAACCCGCCCGGCTTGAATTAAAGCTAGATCTCTCGACTACTATCTCTGAAAAGAGATCTTAAATATTTGAGATTTTAAAATATTTTTTACCATTATTATCTTAAACTAAATGATGGCAATTTTTTATGCATATTTCCCTTCACAGGGTGGGTTTAAATCACCAGCCAAAAATTACGACTGTAAACATGCGTGCTGGCGTGACGTTACAAAAAACAGAAGTGGATTTTGTCTTTGATTACAAAATTGCAGAACTCTGCGAATTGGGCAAGACTATTTGTATAAAAGTTTTTGTGGTAACATTTTAAATGTTTAAGGTTAATTTTCAAAGTTCTTAAATGTAAAAATCTTTTCTGCTGACGCAACGTTACTAAAATTACCATTAAAAAAGTTGTGTTAATATAGTTCTTAAAAGAATTTTTAATGGGAAGCAAAAATTGCATTTTATGTCGAACGTACTTTTTATTTTGACATCAGCGCCATCAGCGGTTCCCTTTTTTGCAAATCTATGTCTTACTACGTTTCAACTAAACATGCCAAATGTGCTCTGCATAAACACGGTTTTTCAAAATATTTCGACCCTGGCGCCACCTAATGAGACCATTTTTGGCAAAAATGTTTCTGCTTACATAACCAATATATATTATAAAAAGTCGCCAAATCGACCTATAAATAAGTTAGATATAGGATTTTTATTTTATTTTTTTTTTCGCCGTAGACTTTTCGCTGGAATTGCCCATATAAATGAATTTTTTAATTTTATGGGGATTGACAAAGTTTCTTATACTACATATATCGGCAGAAGAATAGAAGGATAATAAAAAACTGGTTTGTTTCCTATCTGTGCATGCGTACATAACGTATATTGTATTGATATTCTCGCTTTAAAGTGGCATAAAAGATCATAGAGTCGTTTTACGAGATATTAACACTGCAAATGTTTTCACTGCTACTTGAAAGTGATTCGTAAATATGATTAACATACGGATATAGTTATTTATGTAGTTATGTGGGGATACAAAAATCTTCATGTCTTGTATTTCGCCGTTTGTCTTTACCTTTGTAAGCGAAACTTTAGTACAAGGAGTGAATAATGCTTACATCTATACTATCCAAGGATTGGGGAAATATTTTGATTTGGTGTTAGGGGAAATATTTAAATTTTTAATATAACTCTTCATTTAATTTTGAAACAGTGTTCTTGTAAACTCGATATAGTCGAGAGCGTCCTTTATTGATTGGCCTGAACGGGGTTCCACATAGGGTTTCATACGCTGCACACAATAGTCCGCCATGTCCTTGGTTAGGTTCTACATACAACAAAGTTTAATACATCATTGCGATTTCTGTTCAATGAATAGTATGTACTTACGCAGTAAAGCTCTTCCTTTGTTACGTAGGGGCGGTCGGAGGCAGTGATTGCGCGGAAAGCATTCTCGATTTCTTCGTAGGATTGCACATTCTCTGTTTCCTTAGAAATCATAAATGCTATGTATTCCTGCAATGAAACATGTCCATCACGATTCGGATCCACAACATTGAGAATGGCCTCGAATTCTGGGTCAGGCTGACCTTCCTCCACCATAGGCAGATCGTAGCCGAGTGCTCGCAGACATGATTTAAATTCTTGGTGATTCAATTTGCCACTCTTGTCTTTATCAAAGTGCTTGAACATCATTGAGAATTCCTTCAGTGAGTCCTCTGACACTCCAGAGTGATTACGCGCCTGTATCTGTTGCTCTAAGTTGTGTTGCATACGCATTGATAGTTGGTCAAGCTGATCCCATTGCTGGGCCAGCCCAACAGTTGAATGTTCTGTGTAGCGATTGTCCAATATCAAATGTTCTTCTAGTAATGCTCCCAATTCTTCAATTTTCTTTAAGTCAACACGACGGGCTCTTACTTCTGTAGCCTTGATACGAAGAGCTTCCAGTTGCTGTTCCAATGAACCGGAACCTTCCATCATACTAGTTCTATATGTTAAATTATAATCAAAATATAAAAGTTAATTTGAAATCTTCAAATATAAAAATATACATTTACATACATATATTGCTATTTTTTCTAAAATAAGCAAATAACAGTTAATATAATGTTTTAAATAGAAGCAATTTAAAATTATTTATTTGCGGAATTTTTCAAAACGAACAATGAATGTAAAATTAGTTGTTGAACAAACAAAGCTTATAAACATAAAAACATAAAAAATAAAAATCACGAAATACACCCCCAGACAAAACTAAGTGTAGGTTGTAGGTATGGTCGAGTACAACATGAAAATAGGTTTCTTATAGTTCCTGAACCCTCCATTTTTAATAATAATATACACACTACCCTATACCCTTCATTTTTACTTTATTTAAAAATACCGTTATTTTCATACTTGATGAACTTATCATTAAAAGCTTGACTATTTTTCATCCGATTTTAAAAATCAAACATGTTTTGATAAGGCGATTTATAGAACTTTAAAATGTTGAGAACCGTTTTATTATTAGATATAGCTTGTTGTTTTCGTCGGGTAAAATTAAAAAAAAAAATATTTTTCTTAATTTTTTCCACTTTGACCATCTCTAATTTCAAAAATGTCTATGAAAGTTGCCAAATAGGTAGTATTTATCTAAACGTATATTTATTTTCGAATAAATTGATACTTCACCTTATGCAAATGCGTACAAATTGTCGAAGTTAAGCAATTTAAGTACCCAATAAACATTAGGCTTGGTTAGCAATTCGAAAATGATTGGATAATCAATCTTTTTTTCGAGTCTTACCTACGATACAATACGAATGTGCAATAAGTTAGTATTCGATTCGAGAACTAAGCCATTCTCCACCAAAACGGCACCTTCGTTATCCAATGTATTTTCCCTTCATTATGAATTCGAAATCCAGCCCATTATCGAATTGAAATTTTATTGTGAGGGAGCGATTGTCTTATATTTTCCTTCGAGAATGAGCCGGATTTCACTTTCTCTCTTGTTACTATGGTTTTAATTTTTTTTCGAACCCATTTCGAGTGTGTTTCAAATTTACTCTGAACGTTGGAAAACCAAGGTTGGTTATGAGTTCGATCTCAGTTCGGTATGCACATTGGATATCGAAGGTACTTTTCGAACGTTCGCCAAAATGTTTATAGGGTACAAATACGGTCTTAATTTATATTTGTGTATGTATCAGACGTTAAGATTTTTTGAGCAGTGTGACTATATTCTTAAACAGACGGCAACGTTGAACCGGATTAACTCGGACTCGTGGCTCGAGCCAAAAGGCCTCTTTTGCGTTGGAAAGACTTGGCTTGGCTTGGAGAAGGACTTGGCTTCACTTGGCATTTCCAATTGGTGGCAGTTAGCACAGAAGAGTATTGACTGGCGTGCTGTTTAGGACTCGGCCAAAATCGCTTAGGCGGTTAAAGCGCCAATAAAGAAGAAAGAGAAGATATATAAGTACTTTATGATCTAGTTTCAGTTTTGATTTACTGTTTATAAGCCAGTTCACGCTAGCTGACTTTAGCTTCATTTGTGTAATCTTGGTTGATATGGGTTTGCGCCAAGTTAGTCTTCTATCCAAGTGTATTCCTAGATATGTCACGTCGTTGGCTTGTGGAATATGGACATTATTTAATTTGATGTTGTATGTTTACACTTCTGTTCGTTGACTTTTATGCGCCAGTTTGCCAGCCATTCTTCTATGCGTAGTAAATGTTCCTCTAGTACTCTTGAAGCTCTATTGGGATATTTATTACGACTTACTAAGGCGGTATCATCAGCGAAGGTGGATGTTAGTATATCCTTGCTAGTTGGAATATCTGAAGTGTAGATGATATACAGCATAGGCCCGAGTACACTACCTTGTGGAACGCCAGCCGTTATCGACCATGTCTTCTGAAGTGGAATTAGATAATTTGACAGCGAATTTTCTGTTAGTTATGTGTGATTCAAATATTTTGTGGAATTTCGGCGGTAACAATTTTTTAATTTTATATATAAGACCGTCGTGCCACACTTTGTCGAATGCTTGTGCCACTTCGAGAAAAATTGCAGAGCATTACTCTCTAAGTTCAAATGCCCTTCTGATTTCATTTGTAATTCGACTAAATTGTTCAATTGTACCATGTTTTTCTCGGAAGCCAAATTGGTGTGCTGGTATTAATTGCATGGAGAAAGGGAGATATCTTCGAGAGGAGTACAGGGAAGTAAGCTTATTGGTCTGTATGAGGACGGCTGTGTTGCGTCTTTTCCAGGTTTGGCTATCTTCGACCTTTTCCATGATTTCGGAAAGTAACCGAATTTGAGGATAGCGTTGAAAAGGTCAAGATTGAAGAATTGCTAGTGCAATATTCGGTACCTCTATTAGCATTTTCGGAGTTGTAAAATCAGCACCCAGCGATTTCTTTGGATTAAGCTGCTTTACTATAGCTTTTACTTCTAAAGAGTTCTTCTTGCTAAGTGTGTATAGCTCATTTGTATTTTTGGTTAGCCGTGGCAGCCCGACGTTGTTCGTTGGGCAGTTTGGCTGAAACACATTCTTTAAATGGTGTGAAAAACACTCGGCTCTCTCCTGCTCACTACGAGCCCAGGTACCACTTTGGTTCCTGGTTGGCATTTCCGTAGCCACCGGAGGTTTCAAGTATTTTAGCGATTTCCATAGAGAGTATCTTGCAGTAGAATTCGGGGAAAGCTTCTTGATGTACCTTTGCAAGTTGCGATCCTCTGCACGTTTAAGTGCTTGTTTCAGCTACCTCCTGCAGCTTTATACAGAAGCTGTGAGGTTGGTCAGCGATGGCTCTGCCACTGTCTTCTTAGGCGCCGCTTTTCGGCCGCAAGTTTTTCTATTTCGGTATTTGTAACTGATGTACCTGGACTTGACTTGGTGTTGCCAGGCCAGCGACTGAAGTAAGTGTTTCTTTAAAATTTTCAACAAAGGAGTCTATCACCCTCGCAGTCAAGTGCAGCGTTTAATTTAAGGTGACTACTACATTTTGTTTTGGCTCCTTAAGCACCGGATTGACCAACTGTATGAATTGATAAAACTTTGATTGCGTTTTCCTACAAAATTGAAATCTTGAAATACTTCGTTATATTATTAAACGTGCGATATGTATACCAAATTTGGTCGAGATCGGTGAAGTAGTTTTTGAGTTACACATATGTATTTATCACCCCATTGTCCTAAATTTTTGTGAAAAAACCAATTTTTTGCTAATGAGCCATAGTATATATAAATTTTGAGTAAATATTGATAAATTTCTTAGTCACACTGCTCAAAAAATCTGAAAGTCCGGTACATACACAGTGTGTATAATACACATATAAATTCAAGACCGTATTTCTACTTAAATTGCTTAACTTCCGACAATTTTTATGCGATTGCAATAAATGAGGTATCAATCTATTCGAAAATAAATCTAATTTTAGATGAATACTACGTATTTGGCAACTTTCATAGAAATTTTTAAAATTAGCGATTGACCATCGATTGACGAAAAATTATGAAAAATAGGGGTTTTTAAATTTGACTCAATGAAAACTACTAAATCTAATAATATATTCTTATACATCATTTTTGAAGTCCAAACATGCTTGATTTTTAAAATTGGATGAAAAATAGTAAAGCTGTTAATAGATAAGTTCAAGTATGAAAATAACTTTTTTTTTTTTAATAAAAAAATGGAGGGTCAGGAACTATAAGAAATCTATTTTCATGTTGTACTTGAAGTTTTGTTTAGGGTGTATTTTGTGATTTTTTTTTTGTAGCACCATGTTATTTAAGTAAGCTTAAGGCGTATAAATCATTATGAATTATAATTATAAATCCAAATATAGTTAACATTTTTTATTGTGGACTTAGGAAATATCAAAACCTTAATAATAACTTGCATTTCGAAACGCGCCAAAAATAAAACAAAGCCTTTAACGATTCAAACTTTCTTGTGCTTGGGCTAAATTCTCTGGAACACTATTGCCTTAAGCACAAGTGGTCGGATAAGGCATGTTTTACGCGAAAAAGGACTATTTTTAAACTCTGATCAATTAACTGGAGTAAAGCCATTCTTATGCATGAATGTCCAGCGAACTCAAAACTGGTTAGTATTTTTAATAATATGTGCTGAGCAAGCCGTTGAATCCATTTAATTCAACGAATTCGATCGTCGCTTGTTCTAACAGTTATGAGTTGATAGCTTTCTTAAAAATATTTTATGGAAACTTAAATTATAACAGTAATTGCTTCTTAAAGATAGGAAATTTTTATTTCATATGAAATATTACATAATGAAATTTTGTTGCCAAATTATGAGTATGCCAAAATATGAGTACACGGATTATTTTTCAAGAAATATCTTTTTCAAAAAGTTATAACTAATTAGTAGGCCCGAGTAGGATCTTCATTCCTTTACCAAAAAGTAACGCAAAGAGTGGCGGCCACTTTTGTCACACTAGACCAACTTTAGCAGTTGTTCAAAATAACATAAAGTATATAAAACACTAAGGACAGATGTAATTTTTCTATATTTAGCATCAAATTATTTATAAGATGTGTCTTGACAAACCTGAAGTCAATTTTCAAAAACCGAAGATAACGAATCCAATATGACGTCCAAGAATTAAAACAAAAAATTACTGAATTTTCATGAAATTTGGTATTTTGAGGTTCTTAAGTTCGGTTATTACAAATTTCAAGCTAGTTTTAGAAACTTCAAAATCCAATATGGCGTCCGATATTTAAATAAATTATTGAATTGTTTTGAAATTTGCTATTTAGCGGTTCGCATTCATGGCAACTCCGAAGGCTGTTATCGGAAGTTATCGTTACCGACTATTACGACCTTCCTTACTGGACACATGAGTCATTCTTCAGTGTCCAAAATGGCGTCCAAGAATTTAAAAAGTTACTAAATTTTCATGACATTTGCTATTGCCTTTGAGATGCCTTTGCCAGTAGGGAATTTTTCGGAGGAAGCCCAGGAGGCTCGCAACAAAGACTTCAGATGGTATCGCGAGCATAAAACTCGAAAAATGACCAGGAAGGAATTTAACGAAGATTTATTTCACATGTTAGTTATAACATCTGATCCTGTTATATCCAGTATGAGACGACCTCCTCTTCGAAAAGCAGATGCCATTTCCGAAGAAGTTATCAGTCTTGTGCGTGAACCAACTCAAAGCGCATCAGTTTTTTTTTGAAAGTGACAGAGATGAGTGAAAAAATATTTCGTCGTTTCCATTTTAGTTTGTCTACTGTAATATTAGTTAATACAGGGTGTTTGGTAGACGTTTGAACATACGTGAACTGGTGATAGTTGGGGCCATCTGCCATCATAAATTAATTATAAATATGATCGATCAAATACAATAAATCGTTAATTTTGCTTAACAAATATATTGTGTTACTCAACTAAAAAGGACAGTTGATTTGACAGATTTCAACTGAAGAAGTTTGTAATATAGAACTCGAGATCAGTGACTCCTTGGAAAATTGTGATTATTTTTAGAGAAATTGACAGCCCATTCGACAGCTGTCAAATCTCAAGGTTTTAATTTCACGTAAAATTCGTGACTAGCGTGTCTAAATCCCTTATCAGTAGCATTTAAAAAACATTTTCTTATTTGCATAAAAATTAACAGTCAATTTGACAGCTGTCAGTTCTCAAAGCTTTAGTTTGACGTAAAATTCGTGATCAGCATGGTTAAAAACTTTATCAGTAACGTTTTTAAAAAGATTCTCAGATTTTTATAAAAATTGGCAGTCCGTTTGACAGCTGTCGACTGTCAAACTTTTAATTTGACATAAAATTCGTGACTAGCGTGCCTAAAAACCTAATAAGTGGCATTTTCAAAATGATTTTCTTATTTTTAGAGAAATTAGCAGTTGATTTGACATCTGTCAATTGTCAAACTAAAAATTGTATGGCATATTCGGATTTAGCATAACAAAAATACTACGATAATGCATTTTTATTATAATCGTAACAGCCCTTCTAATTTTTCGCGTAAAACATAGCTTCTCCGACCACTGTGTTACGGTGGAAATACATTTTTGGGATCCAAGCAAAGCCCATATCGGTTATGCGTTTTATAAGCAAACAGTTTTAGTTAACTTCAGACTTTTATTATTTTAAGCAAGAAATAACGATTTTTTTTAGCAGTAAATAACAGACGATTGATGGGTTTTTTAATTTTTATGTATTCTTAAAAAAAGTTAAAAATTTCATTATACGAAAAATTACGAAGCTAAAATTAAAGGTAATTTTTTATCTTGCTATTTCTGCCTCGATGAATTAAGTCTTATTTTATGTATATGTCCTGGAATTGGACAACTCACTTCAAGATACACTACTTTCTTTGTCATTTATCTAATCTTATTTATATTTAGTTTTAAGCAAATTTCGTCGTTTTAGTTATATGAATGAACTGTTAAGAATACTTTTTTGCTCTATAAAATACCTTTCTAATGATTTGAATAGATGAAATGAAATAAAAACAAGTAAGAGCAGCGCTGTCTTCGGCTATGCCGAGGGCTTCATACCTTTCATGAACATCTGCAAATTTTACTTTGACAGATTACTGCTTTTGAATACATCTGCATACATCGGTAGAGGAGTTACATACTTATATAAAAAATCGCATCTAAACAATCAGAGGTATGGAAGATATACTTTATATGACACCAATCTAAGTGATTTTCACCGCTATCTGCTCGGAATGTAAACCGGTAACACAATTTATTGGGTTTAGTTTCGTACATAAAGGAGATATATGGCAAAAACTGGTATCTTAACAATCAGTGCTATAGGAGATAAAGCTTATGCAGCATAGATTTTGACGATTTTCTCAGTAGACTTTGTATTATTATTTATAAAATATCGTACGAAATTTATCGGTTTTAGCTGTTCAAATAAAGGAGTTTTACAGTAAATTCCCATATCTGAACAATCAGATGTATGGAAGATATATGTTGTAGTCATCCGATCCTTGTTATTTACACTGTGAGTATTCTGTTAATAATGAGTGAAAATGGTGCGAAATTTCATGTTCCTAGCTGCATAAATGGAGGAGATATGATAAAAGACCTCATATCTGAACAATCAGTTGTATGGGGGCTGCAGGTTATAGTGACCCGATCTTCGTTATTTTCGCTGTAAGTCTTCTGTTGATAATGAGTGAAAACAGCGCGAAATTTCATGGTCCTAGCTACATAAATGGATGAATTATAACGAAAAATCTCATATCTGAACAATCAGTTGGATGAGAGCTATAGGTTATAGTTACCCGATCTTTTTAATTTTCACTGTAAGTTTTCTGTTGATAATTATTGAAAACAGTGCGGAATTTCATGTTCCTAGCTATATAAATGGAGGAGTTATAACGCAAAATTTTATATCTGAACAATCAGTTGTATGGGAGCTATAGGTTATAGTGACCCGATCTTTGTAATTTTCACTGTAAGTATTCTGTTGATAATGGGTGCAAGTATTGCAAAATTTCATGTTCGTAGCTGCATAAATGGAGAAGTTATAATGAAAAATCTCATATCTGAACAATCAGTTGTATGGGAGCTATATGTTATAGTGGTCCGATTCTTCCGGTTCCGACAAATGATTAATACATTATAAAAATACACCCACCTGCCAAATTTGATCCGGATATCTCGAAAACTGAGAGACTAGATTGCATACAAACAGACGGACAGACGGACAGACGGACAGACGGACATGGCTAAATCAACTCAGCTCGACGTTCTGATCATATAAGTATACATTTTCATGGGTCTATCTCTTTTTGTTCTGGTACTTACAAACATCGGACCAAAGTTATAATACCATTTCATGCTCATGAAAGGTATAAAAAACAGAAAAAAAGTAGTCGGCATTTCTTGTTTGAAATACTAACAGCCAAGCCTTTTTAAGTCCATGTAATTTGGACCGAGTTTCCGAAATACCTTGTCAAGTTTGGTTTGGAGACAAACCGATTTCGGCGTTGGGTCATATTCAGTGTCATTTTTTATTCTGTCATGTCATGAGGATGTCATATTTTACATTGGGCACGTTCAGAAGGCACAACAGCTCAGTAACTGTTGCGATTGCACCTTCTGAACGCGTTGTTGTGTACTTCTGATCAACTGAACAGTTGCGTGTTAGATGATCTTAATATTTTTCTGATCATTTGAGACAACATGTTGGTGTGTACCTTTGAGAGTTGAATTTGACAGCTTATGTATAAAGCCGTTCAGAAGACGCATAACGATCACCGTTTTTTTTTTTTTTAGCAACGGTTGCGCTCAACTGCTGCGCCTTCTGAACCTAACCAATGAGAGGCAATTGTAGTGATATACATAAGTAAGTCTCCAGTTAATTATTGAGGAGGATACATTAGTATTTTCGAAAACTGGTTCCACAATTATTATTTTTTTACTTTTCAAATCTAAAAATAAATGCTTAGTACCGTCTCTAGATCTAAGTAATTTAATAAAGAAGCTAGACTAATGTACAAAAGCGTTCTAAAAAGATATGTATGTAAACACGGTTTGATATTTGACGAATACTACCGCTTACGCATTCCCACGATAGCCGGTTCTACGTACCGGGATGACTCGGGTTATACCCGACCAAGGGCTGTTGTTTCGGCAATCTAACCCCGTTTACGTCGGCGAAATATCTCAGACGTTGTTCGTCCATAGGACAACATCTGCTACGCATTCTTCTGCTGAGGGCTGGCATCGAGTCAACCCATGGGCCAGAAACTTACACCTGCTGCGTATGCCGGAGACGACTCCAACAGAGTTGCCTCTACGGCAAGCCCCAGTCCGCCTGAGCGGCTGAACACAAACACCACAGCACAACAACACAACACAATATACAGAACCACAACAGACACAACCGCATCGCTACCCACACGCCGCCACCAACAACTCTTAGTTCCCGCTACAATCTGCACGCTGTGTCAGACCAGGATATTCCGTAATCATGGTGGAATAATAACAAGGTGTTGTTATTAGCGACGTATTTGTTGTAATTTTTTACAAGATCGGCATGCTTATTTTCGGTGCTACCGATCTTAATTTTTATATTACTATTCGTTGGGAAATAGTATCTAAAATACTCCATTTTAGTAATTCGTTTTATGGCGATTTTTAGAGAACTTGTTGTTTTCAGAACGATATTAATATTTAAAATTGTTGGATTTGTATAATTTTTGTCCTCAAATGTAAAGAAATAAAAGATATCGTGGTTATCAATGGAAAAAGGCGTACCCAAAAATCGTATGGGAAGGCGATTTTTTATATTAAATATGTTTTGCTGCTTTGTCATAATGTTGAGCCAAATGGACTACTGATACACTAGAATTAAGTGGCAGCATGGTTAAATTACGATTTTGCTTATATTATCGATATTTATGTGTTTTAATCTATTTAAAAAATCATTTACAGTCTTATAGGAAATTACATCATTTTACTGCCTCTACTTTTTTAAGTTAGAATATATGTCCTAGCTGTGTGGAGCTGCCGATACAAACATATATTCAGGCTTATAAGCCTGTAATTAAATATTTTTCTACATTTTATTTGAAATAGTATGCAACAACGGATTAAAAGTACTACTACTACTTTAAAATACGTGACCGGAATAGACCTACCGAAAAAGTGAGGTTATCGACCGCAGGGATACCATCCTAGAATGTCAGGGCATTGCTATCCGGTCAGGCGATGTTGAGCTCGAAATATTTAACGTTTATATACCCCCTGTCACCAGCTGCCCGGCAGGATATCACCCTGAAATAGGTGCGTTCCTCAGAGTTGAAAACCGTATGGTAGTTGGCGACTTTAACGCGCACCACGATCTTTGGCATTCAAGCCTGTCAAACGATCGTAGGGGAACACACTTGGCTGAGCAGATAGACGACTCGACATTCTGCACAATGAAAGACGTAGCACCCACCAGGATTATGAGCAGCTGCTGCAGCTCGCCAGACAACAATAGTCAGCGCTGGTCTGATAAACAGCATATCATGGCGACCTATGCTGACCTTGGCAACAGACCATCTGCCCATATTCATTTCGATCGATAAACCTGCCGACTTTGCTTCCGCGGAACACCGGACCTATATCAACTTTGCCAAAGCTGATTGGAAAGGCTTCGCGAAATTATTTATTTACTGAAAGCACCTTCTCTGCCCTCCTCACAACAACCGACGTCCACCTAGGTGAACGTAAGTTCCGCAGGATTGTCACTGCTGTTGCAGCTCGCTTCGTTCTTTTTTGACAAAAAACTTTAGAAAACCGTAGTAGAGAGCGTAGCAAATTTCTTAAGAACTGCGTACTGCTTAAGGAAATTTCTTAGCCATTTCTTGTACGTCATTTTAAATGGAGTTTTTGCTTTTCTTGGGAACTGTATACTAAGCTTTAAAAAACGAAACATAAACAAATCAACTAGTTTATATTCTTCTTCCTGTTTTTGAAAGTGATGGCTAATTTTCCGTTCATCTCATGACTAATTTTGTTATCGAACACAACTATAAATTGCAATCATATGCTTTCTGATCATATGTTTTCGTATGTATAATATGCCTGTTCACTTAGCAAATACATAATTTCCAAAAGTTATAAAAAATTAAAAAGTTTTGGTGTTCATGTATCCAAAAAACTTGTAAAGTAGGGGAAATTGAGAAAGTAGGTCCATGCAATATCAAAAAATTTTTACGAATTGTTACCAGTACTTTCAAGTTTTTACTGGAAATGCATTCAATAACCCAAAAAATTTGCAACTGAGAGAGAATTCGAGATCGTATCAACCCAAGAGAACTGCTAATTCTTGCTAAGTTGCAAGTTTTTACTAGTTTTGCGTTCCATAACTTTTTCTGATAATTTTCTCTTCCTCTTAATTTTACTCTCTATTTTTTTGTACGCTCTCGCTTACTGGAAAAGTTATTAAATGGACCTAGTAAAATGACAGTTCTTTTGGAGGGGAATTTTTACTGGAAAAGCAAATTGCCAGTAAGAAAAAAGAGGGAGAGCGAATTCTCGGAAGTTACATTACTGGATAATTTTTACATAAACAAACCAATTAACATTAGATTTATTCGATAGTTATCAAAAACTATCAAGTTTTGCTGTTCGCGTTCACACAAATCTAGCAAAGTGGGGAAAATTGAAAGACCAAATTGGCATTTCATTTTGATGAGAAGCTGCAATTTTCTGCTGGAAAATTTCGATCAGCTGTACTAAAAACTTGCAAGTTTTTCTAGTATTACATTCGTGTACTTTTTCAAACATCTTTCTCCTTGAGATAGAAATTCATTAAAATTTTGCTGTTTGAGAGTTTTCTGCTGTCTCCGATTCATGTGCGGAGATACACACATACAGTGACTCAAACAAATGACCACGTGTTTATTTTCTTTAAATATTCGTAATGTTTTTCGAGCTAAATTTTTTTTTGTTATTTATTTTTGGGTTCCAATCGGTTCGTATTTATGTTTTTTAAATTTTAATATTTTAATAGGCTTGTCCGATCTTGCATCCTTTAGTGTACTTACTGTTGATACAGTGAAAATAAACAACCAGCCCCTGAGGATGCTAATGAGTTTTTTTTGTTATTTTTATATAAAAATATCGTCTAAGCTTTAACCAAAACCATGTAAATCACAACTTCAACCTTAATACAAAATTTAGGAAAATTCAAAAAATTTACATCAAAATCTCAACTTTTTATTCAGATTTTTAGAAAATTTTTGGGTACGTAGTTTTATAGCCCATAGAGTTTTATTCTAATGAAGTCCAAGTTTTAAACGGCTAAAAAATTGCGTTGATTTTTGAGAACAGTGTTTTTTTGCGTATAAGTATGAATTTCTTATGAAATTAAACGCAGAAGACCGTTGGCAACAAAATTTCAAAATATCATCGCAAGTTTTTGTAAATTGTGCTATATTAAAAACCCGAAAAAGTAGTCTAAAAAAAAAAAAAATTATCGAAAATCAACGCGATTTTTTAGCCGTTTAAAACTTGCTCTTCATTAGACTAAAATTGTGTGGGCTATAAAACTGCATACCCAAGTATTTTCTAAAAAAATCAGAAAAAGTTCAAATTTTGATGAAAATTTGTTGAATTTTCTTAAATTTTTTATAAAGTTTGAAACTGTGATTTACATGGTTTTGGTTAAAGCTTAGACGATATTTTTATATAAAAATAACAAAAAAAAATTTTGCCTTAAAAATCTTACGACCATTAAAAAAAAACAACACAAGGTCATGTGGGGTCTCTCCGCATGCCGGACATTCATTAGGCACATCCTCATTCAGCCTACTCAGGTAGGAGTTTAACCTGCTGCAGTAGCCGGAGCGAAGTTGTGCAAGTGTGGTGCGCGTCTCCCGAGGCAGATGAAGCTCCGTCTCGTCAATGTCCGGGGGTGGTGTGCCTAGAACGGCATTCACAGGTCTAGAGTCTACATAACTCGAGACTGAGTCCCTGTGAATGCCGTTCAAGGCCTGTCTGTAGGCTGTCGGGTCCAGAGGTTGCTTAATGAACCTCTGGACTTCGTCCGTTAGTTCATATAGATGCCTCCTGACGTGCCTAGGCGAGGGCTCCTCTGCAAGCAGCTGTCTGCACGGGTGGCCACTTCTGTGGGTCCCGATCAGGAACTGCTTGCAGAGCATTATATTGTGCTCCTTTACCGGGAGCATTTGCGCCTCGCCGTGCAGGTGGTGTTCAGGCGTCATCAAGAGGCATCCCGTCGCTGTCCTCAGTGCGGTGTTTTGTGCGGTCTGTAGCTTCGTCCACTGCGTCCTACAAGTCCCAGGCGACCACACTGGCGCTGCGTAGTTCAAAACCGGCCGGCCTATTGC
>NW_023458566.1:22711191-22718434 GCF_013731165.1 Rhagoletis pomonella | reverse complement strand
TCGTCGGCATAGGAGACAATCGAGACTCCCTCTGGTGGTTGAGGGAGCTTTGAAATATAAAAGTTAAACAGTAGCGGGGAAAGGACACCACCCTGAGGAACCCCCTGTTTTATTTTTCGCTGCTTACTCGTTTTGTCTCTGAACATTACCGACGAATGTCGACCACTTAGATAATTTGCCGACCACCGTTTGAGCCTCTGTGGGAGAGAGGAGGCCTCTATATCTTCTAGTAGCGTGGAATGGCAGACGGTGTCAAACGCCTTTGACAAGTCCAACGCTACTAGAATCGTTCTCTCACAGGGACGGTTACGGTTAAGGCCACGAGTTATCTGAGTGTTTATGGCGTTAAGTGCTGTTGTTGTGCTGTGCACTTTACGGAAACCATGCTGATGCTTCGCTGGGGTCAGGTGATTTGTGTGTGGGAGAGACCCCACATGACTCGAAACATCTCTTCGCATGCCCGGCAAACCCGACATCCCTAACGACCTTGTCCTTATGGGCAAACCCCGCAGAAGCTGCACGCTTCCTAGGGTTGCCGTTAGTGGAACTTGACGACAACGACTGAGATACCAACCGATCTGGGCGGGGTTGTTGTAGCCGCTACAACAACAACAACAACAACAACACAAGGTCATTTGTCTGAGTCACTGTATGTATGTACAGCGAGCAACAAAACGATAACACTTCAACATTTTGAACAGTTTTGTCTATTTATCTTTTGTTCGTTTAATGTTCATTAATGTTCTTCTGTGTCGCCGCGGGATTTTTATGTAGAAGATTTTAACAGACATACATACATACACTCATGGACAAAAAAATAGGAGTGCGACATTTTGACCAGTTCTTTCAATGTTCATTAATTTATATAACTATAACAAAGGCCATATACACCCGAATTTCAAATTTCGCCCAAAAATTGGAAAAGCTCATCAAAGTCTCACCCAAATTTAAAACTTTTTAATCAGAATTTAAAAAAAAATGTTTGGTAAGAAGTGTTTTAGCCCAAAAAATGTTCGCAGAATAAAGGCCAAGGGCAAGGGCTTAAAATGCCCCTTTATATATATATATATATTTCTTTTGCTGACGGTGTTGTGCATTTTCTTCCATAAAAACATTCGGGCATACTTTATATGGCAGAAATACGCAGAAAAAAATTGTGAAAACGCTTGAACGCTTGGTAAATGCAAGCAGGTTGAAGCCATTTAAATGTAAATATGTTATCAATGACAAAAGTTAATCGCTAAGCGCTTTCGCATAATGACCAGCAGCAGTTTTTCCTGACTTAATACATCTCAACATCTCAGCATTGTTATTTAACATGCGAATAAACACAGAATAGAAGAGCGAATATTTGAACACAGTTAAGGAAATAATTTTTACCCTTCTCTATTATAACCCAGCATATAATATCTAAAAATAAAATAAAATAATATAATAGTTGAGTTACACTGGAAGAAAAATGGATCATATGGAACTTGTTTATACACTTACAAGGTCTATTCTGTACTGGTAACAAAAATTTGGCCATTGGTAAATAAATTTTAAGGCAAACTTTAAACCATTTTCGCATTTTGTACACTCTTATAAGAGCGGTTTTCTCATTTCCAGGACAAGGGTTTCATACAACAGCTGATTCTTTAGGAATCGCTGCTGAAAACCTGAGAAAACAGTGACAACATTTCCAAGGAAAGCCTAGATTGGCAGCCCGTCTGCAGTTTTGACAAAAAGGCAGCTCATTTGTGACATCGGGGACATTCAATAGGGGTTTACATGTGAAGTAATGCTTGCAGCAGAGATAACTTCCATTCCTATACATGAAGTATCCACTTTGTTGTGGCTTGACCTCGCTTCATGTCATTACTTCGAATCAGACTTAGTATGGCTTAAAAGAATAATGTAAATTTGGTCCCAAAAAAGTCAATCCACCAAACTGTTCTAAACTAAGGTCAAACGAGAGAAAATGGACTCTCGGTGAAAGCGACTGAAGGTCCCGAAATATGTGACCAAAGACCTTCAAGTCTTTAAAGGAAAGTGGGCTTTAGCAGCTGTGAGGGTGTTAGACATTACAAGAAAAACGCTAATTGGCGGGGTTACGGAAATACTAAAACTCCCTATTAAAAAAAAATATAGCTCTTGTTTCTTTACCACTTTATGTGAAGTGGTGGTTAATTCTAAATAAAAAATGCTTTTGTTTCTGAAAATCTGACAACTGCTTCAAAACATATCATAATTTTTGTAGCGCAGTCCTATATGTATGTACATTAGACTGCATCACCAAAAAAAGTTGCGAATTTTCCGCAGGGATTACAAAATCTATTATGTTTTAAGACGTCCACCAAAATATTTCGGAAAAATATTAAGATTTAAGCGAGCTGGACCGATTTGAAAATACCTCCAAAAATGGAGTTTTTTATGAATAAAAACAGTTTCTTAAAGAACTTTTTGGAAAAAGTCCCCTCAGATGACAAAACAGATTAGGCTTAAAAAATCTACACAAAAATATTTAAAAATCTTTTCAACGGAATCGTAATAATGAGATTTTTGATGCTGTTTTTTTACTTTTTTCAAAGATTGATTTACGAAATATTTATGGCGATTTCGTTTCTACAAAAAATGTTGCCATCTTCTTAGTGTTTGTGCGTAGAGGGCAAAGAGAAGGCTGCATTTTTCGGTAGAAACGAAATCGGCATTAAATAACTGTGCCAAAACTATCCTGATTTAGACTTGTGGGATCTCGGTAGAAAGGTATTTTACCACTATTTTTATTTATGTGCAAAAAAAAGTCATTCGTGTCCCAATTTTATTTTATCTTTTCAAATACCAACACATCTTAATTCAACTTTGAATGATGTTCGTTCAACCTACCTTTCTTTTTCGTCCTTTGAATGAGCTTATTAGCAAAGAAATAAAAAGGGTAAGAAAATACCTTTCCAATGATAGCTCACAAGTCTAAATCGGGAGAGTTTAGGTTCAGTTATTCATGTTTTTCTTATACCAATCTTTAAAAAAAGGTAAAACAGCATCAGAAATCTCATTATTACGATTCCGTTAAATTTTGTTTTTTTAATTTTTTAAAATCTTCTTTAAGAAACTATCCTTAAAATATAATAGATTTTATAATTCCAATGGAAAAACAGTACCGATTTTTTTTGGTATGGGGAGTGATGCAGTCTAATATATATACATATATTTCGAAATGAACAAAAAATAAATAATAAGAAAACCTTAAAAATAAAGCGGAAGGTGTTCAATAAGACCCACAAAGACATCTAGTAAAAAAGATCGTGCAAAATGAGGATCAAGTATTATCCTGAAAAGTCCTGAGCAAGTATTCTAATGGTATCTTCGAAAACACGGTAAGAAAGTATTTTCACCTTCTTAAACGCGCGACAACCAGTCCAGTTTGCTAAGCGCGTTTGAAAAATCTAAAACGGAGCAGGAATGTGTGGTAGATGCATAAAGGTATTATTAATCCATTTATAACATAATCCATAATTTAAACATCGACGTTATTTACTTTTCAGTGGTTAACTACGCACTAGGAATTCGTCCCTTATACTATGTCCCCACCGGACCTAACCACGTAGTTATGGCTGTTGAGTTGGTTATCCCGATAACCCACTTCATTAAGCGTAGTTTCGCCATATAAAAATGACGGCACTTAACCATTTCACTGAGATGGTTAAAAGCTAACCACCTCGCAACCACGTCGAAAGTCTGATACAACCCTGTGTGTTTTCCCGCCATCTGTGGGTCATTAGCGTTAAAATTAAAAAAAAATTCGTTCCCTACTAGTGTTCGGAGTTTACGAAGATCAGATAAGATTTACTCCGGTTTTTTAAAAAAATTTCAAATCTACTCCTCTACTCCGCTTGACTTCAAATCGATACCGTTTTTTTTCATTCAAGTTATGGCCCTCTTGGGGCTGTTTTTTGAGTGTTCACCACCGGTTTCAGTAAAAAAATTGAAAGTTAGCCAAATCTCACTGTTGACAAGTAACCTTTCATAGCAATGCGTCAATAAAGTAACTTCGTTATTTTTTTATGTATGGCTGTAGAAATTGGCGGATGCAGAACTTTACTTAAGTTTTTAAAAATATATGTAGAATGAAATTTATATAAAGTAGAAAAGGTTTAGATCCTATTGCTCTTTAAAAAATCAAGTGTTAGATACGTTTTACTTTATAGAAAATGCTAAGAATTACCTAAATATGTAACATATTTATTCAAGTCAAACAATTAATGTCAGACGCGAAAATAAAAAATTCAATCTAGTACGGAAAATTTGTTTTTGCTCCGATTTTTGAAGCGATTCAGTCCTGAATCGAGTTTTGGACGTCCGAACACTGTTCTCTACATATGAACTGTTTTATAAACTTCAAACCGCAATAGTTAGTGATGTGGTTAAGTTCGATTTGAGATGGTTAGCTCTTTGGTGGGGACATGGTATTAGTATTTCAAGTACATATATTTGCCTTAGAAACCCCTGTAAACAAATACTTATATAATTACCTTGTTTCGGTGAGCCACGTATGGAATAGATTGGCATGTTTTGCAAACTCCTTTCGCAGTTTGTCATTTTCTTCTTGACGCTTCGCCTCCTTGGCCAATTCGCCATCTCGCTCCTCTATGATCTTTTGCAAGTTGCGCCATGTCTCTTCAAGAGCTTCCATGGTGAACCAAGTGTATGGGTTAGGCCCAACATTGAAGCTCTTGATCTTTTGATCGAGCGCTGCCAAAGCTTTAAAGTCCGCCTCGGCCGACGAGAGTGAAGCCTGGAATTGTGCGTGCGCATCGCGCAGAGCACGTATTTCTTCGATCGAATTGCAGCGAACAGGATCAGTAAGGTCCTCTTCGGCATTTTCGAACCAAGAATTGAAGGCCGAAGCTTTCTTCGCAAATGTCAAGTAGAGTTCCTCGATTTGGCGGAACTGATCTTGCATGGCCAATAAGCGTTGCTTGCGCGTCTCAGAAGCTTCGCGCAATTTGTTCCAACGGGAAATGACATCTTCGTGACGTTTCAAAATAGCCGGCGATTGAGCATGGTTCGCATTGATGAGTTGATCCTTTAGAGCAGTTATGTTGTGAATACCTTCTTGCTCAAAGGCATTGAGACCTAAAACGATTCAATACACATTAGTCACGACGTTAGGTAAGCGCAGCATCGTTTACAAAAATTGTTGTGTGCGTTTTTTTTTTTTTACCTACCAGCGTCAAATGTCTCTTGTTTGGTCAACAGAGTTTGAACGGTTGAAAGGTCGCGGCCGTATTCATCGGAACGCACATAGTTCTCTTTATCGGCGATCCAGCTTTCGACCACATCAGCCTTCCACATGAATTGCAAATAGGCAGAATTGTCCAAGAGGGCACCCTTGCGACGAGCAGCCAATGCATTCAAGTTTTCAAGCTTGCTGCGCAGTTGCTGGCAACGTTGCGCGATAGAGTCACCGTGGTGGTTTTTAGCTTCCACCAATTCAGATCCTTGGTCACATATCAACGAGCACCGATCTTTGTGGGCTGCAAAGTCGGTTTCAAATGCGTCGTGCTTCTTCAAAAGTCCTTGCACAGCAGCCATAGAATCACCGTAGTCATCAACTGAGAGTAATTGTTGCTTCTCTGTTATCCATGCTTCTTCTTCCTCTACTTGGGCTAAAAATTGTTGATATATAAGGGATTCATCTAGTTTCTGACCGCGTGTTGCTGCCAAGTTCTTGAGCTCGGCCCAAGCCTGATTCAAGGCCTTCAGACGCTGTTCGATCTCGGGAACACCCAAATTAGAAACGTCCATTAACTTCTCACCCGCTTCTTGCACGGCCTGGATTGCCGGCTCGTGTGATGCCAACTCGGCCTCGAGGCGCTTATGTTTCTTTTTTAGGTTTTGAACACCAGTCAAATCGCGACCATAGTCATCTGAGCCAACCAGCAATTTCTTTTCTTTTATCCAACTTTCTTCATCGGCAATATCGCGGAAGAATTGATGCAACGTTAGTGCTTCGTTCAAGCGAGCCTGGCGGTGTGCAGCCAAATTACAGATGCGTTCATAGCGCTCATTGATGCTTTGACGTTTCTCCTGAATGCCAGCACTATCAAACTGACCGCTGTCAACCAAGGAATCGGCCTGGTTGTTCATGTCCTTGATGCGGTCTTCGTGTGCCACGATATCCGCCTCTACCAACTGATGCTTCTTCATGAGGTTTTGGACTGACGCCAAATCCTTACCAGAATCCTCAGTGGTGAGCAAGCTTTCGACCTCGCCCAACCAGAAGTCCAAGTCCTTGACAGCAGCGATGTAAGTGCGCTGTTTGTTTGCTTCCTTTAATTTCAGCGACTTCTCTGTGGTTTTGTGTGTCAGATATTCCCACTGATCGGCAATTTGGGTGAGACGCTTTTGAACAGCATCTTCCGAGCCGCTGCACTGTTTCTTATCAATGAGGTTTTCACCCATTGCTAAAACACTCTGAATGCGATCTGCGTTGGCGGCCAATTCAGCCTCGAAGGCCTGATGCTTTTGGTGTTTCGATTGAATATTGGCTGGATCTTTGTAGCTCTCTTCCGTAGCGAGTTGCAATTTCTCAGCGATCCAGTTCTCGATTTCATCAGCATCCCGAGAGAATTGCTGCAATGTCTGCTCATCACCCAATCGAGAACGTTTCTCAATTAAACCCTCCTTCAGGTGACGCCAGCGCTCTAACACCTGCTTCCTCTTATCGTCAATCAGATTGGATGCGTAGTGGTTTTGATTGATTAAAGTATCAGCCAAAACTTGCAAAGCGGCTATTTTCTCCTCGTGCCCATTGATGGCCTTATCGAAATCTTCGTGCTTTTTGATCAAAGCTTCGACATTATCACCCTTATTGTCGACATCATCGGCATTAAGGAAGGCTTCACGTGCCGACATCCATGACTCAGCTAGCTCGCAATCGCGCATATATAATTGCAGGTCCAAATTTTGCTCAAGCTGCAAACGACGAGCAGTCCATGCTTTTTCCAACTCCTCACGCGTCTTGGCTAGATCCTCGATCTTCTCCTTGATCTCGGGTGAAGCATAGTGATTGGCCTGTAAAAGTTCATTGCCAAACTGTTCGAAGGCAGCAAATGTTCCGGCACGTGCATCGATCTCTGTTCGGTGTTCCTATGGGGGAAAAATGGAGCTTTATTTCAATCGAAATTATTTGCATGAAGGCATTAGATACAGACGTATGTAAGTACATTAGGGTGCTTTTTTTGCGACTATTGTTTTTTTT
>NW_023458566.1:22703073-22711091 GCF_013731165.1 Rhagoletis pomonella | reverse complement strand
TAACGATGGGATCACGGAGCCAGCCGGCATACGAAGATTTTTCCAGCAAATTTCGGCTGACTACGTTTGATTATCACAAACAGTATTCGCACTTTTATTCTCACCGCCTGATGGAGATGAGATCGCTACTCGTGTCTCGAGTGGAGGAACAATGGGGAAGTCATCACTGCATAAAGAAACTTTGCGAATTACGCGACGAACAAACTGAAGCGTGCATAATTATTGGAACAATTTACAAACACCAGGCCTACAAGCCAAGTATATTACGTGAAATTTCGGAAGAAAATCAGTTAGCACCTCAACCTGCACGCGAACTTTACGCCGACCTTGAAGATAAAGTTATTCTGGAGGATGAACTTCAACGTGTGCGTTTGTATGGCAAGGTAGATTGTCGTTACATAGCTTCAGGTGTTGTGTGTGCAGTCTTGGGATGCATCGAGGAGGACGGTCGTTTTGATGTTGAAGACGTGTTGTTTTGTGAGGCCGGACCCCAGAAGCCTTTGCCAATGTCTGGATATAGCAGAAAATTGGTACTCATCTCAGGAATCGATTACTCACAATCGCATTGTTTTGTCGATGCTCTAAATTTATTCCAACACTGGTTGTGTGGTAACGCATTCGGAAAGGCAAACACTGAAATAGTTCGCCTTATAGTGGCTGGAAACTCAGTGCGTTCGATTGCAGAAGATCGTCAAAATGCATCTTTACAACCTCGTAACACAGAAAATAGTGTAGCGGTAGAGGCAGTGCGCTGTTTAGACCGTTGGTTGGCTCATTGGTCAAAAGGTGTTTCTACTGATATTATGCCAGGAGCGCATGATCCAGCCAATTATATGCTCCCTCAGCAGCCATTTCATCAATTTATGTTTCCTGAAGCATCTCGAAATGCTTCATTTCGCAGCGTTTCAAATCCCTACGCTTGCGCTTTAGACAATACTCAAATAGTTGGTTGCTCGGGACAGAATGTGCACGACCTATTAAGGTGCACAATGATAGAGAAGCCTTTGGAAGCGTTACGCAGTACACTAGTTTGGGGACATATAGCTCCAACGGCACCTGATACTCTTGCTTGCTACCCATATGTTAGTAGTGATCCTCTTATTTTACATGAGTGCCCTCATGTATATTTCGCTGGAAATTGTAACACATTTCAAACGGAAATTCATAAAGGTCCCAAGGGTCAAATAACCCGATTGATATGCATCCCAAGCTTTTCGCGAACTCAAAGCATTGCTGTAGTAGATTTAGAAACGCTCGATTGTAAGGAAATCAAATTTAAAGTAGAATGAATAAAACACTCGTGAATTATAATAACCTCATACTGTGTTCTTTATTTCTTAGACCTAATGTACAACTGGACCAAGCGGTTCCCCCCGTATATTGGCCAGGTCAAGACGTGAATCAATTTGATCATCGATTAGTCCAATCACTGCAATATTATCTCCACGTATAATATGCAGCCCCAAAACTATCTGTTCGATACCTGAAGTTGTCGAAAACACACGCTCGTGAGACTCGTCGAGAATCACATTTATTGTTTGATCGAATCCTTTTAGCGTTCCGATAAAATTGCGTCCATCCGCAGTTATTATAGACACTGTATGATTAATATAGGCTTCCAAGCCCGATGCCATTTTAAATTGCAAGGAATCCTTAAGGTAGTCAATGGGTTCCCAGCAGACGTTTTGTAAACAAGAATGAGATGTAAATACGTATGTATGTATATGCAATTCTTCTTCTTGTAACAGGGTTATCGCGCGGATTTTTATACCAAAGTTTCGCCTGCGGCGCTTTTTTTCTTTTTTAACACTTTCGGTTCATATTTTTAGATTCGAGCTTTAAAAATCCGATTTTTTTTATTAAATGATCGTTAATACTTAATATAATAACATTCAATTTAATTTTTTTTTCAAAATGTGATTCTAAGGTCGGTGTTATGCAGAAATTTTGTTTGGCAAACTGCGTGCAATTGTTGTTGCAGCAAACTCGGAGAGAGCGAGTTTGGCGACTCTCACAGCAAACTAATTTTGTTTGGTCAAACTGCAGCAAATTCGGTGTTGTCATATACAAAAATTTTAAATTTTGCGCGTTATGTACATCTGAAATTCTCATTTCGTGTTGGCAATAGCCATGAAAACCATAATGAACGTGCAACCCTGTGCCAAACTCGACATAACCACCTCCGAGCAAACTAAGCAGCCGCCATTTAATTTGGCAAACAAAAGTTTGTCTGCATAACACCGACCTAAAGTGTTTTTTAGAGTGATGCCATATGGCATCATTTGTACTAACTGGTGTAAAAAATACGCAAGATTTTCTAATATGGTATTTTATTTTATTCAAATTAAATTAAATAACACTACGAAAATTCAATAAAATAAGTTGGAACTGGCATCGATTTAATAATTCATTTAAAACATTTACCATTTGCGATTTATCAGTACAAATATATCGTTAATTGCTGGTGGGGATTTCAGCTCCTTCAAATATAATTGATGTTATAGTGCATCATACAAATTTAAAAATTAGCACTTTTTTTAATCAAATTACAAGTTCTAGCAATATTTGACACTATTTTGGAGACTATAGCATATTTATTTGTTTTTAATTTATTGGGTAATTTGGTAAAATATAGTATTTTAATGTAGACCTTTCTAAGCAGAAGAAAATCGACATTTTAGTAAAGTTTTAAATTTGAAATTTTTCATCTACTAAGGATAAAAATAACAATACCGTATTATAATATAGTTTATAAAACTTCCCATTACAGCGTTGCATATCCCTGCAAAAATCGTTGGACCATCTAGTCTCTTTGTGGTATAATGGAGTACTTACAAAAGTGTTCCTCTGTCATGCTGTAGCGGACCAACTCGTGTGTCTGCGCCAGCTTATTGTTTGTTACCCGATCAGTGCTCGTGTTTTAACGAAATGGGATTGAAGTTGACCATTTGAAAGAACATTTGCATGTCTGGCTGTAGCTGGACGGTAGAGATACTCGCTGTTAGTTGTTAGCTCCCAGCATATTCGGGTTCGAATACCGTCAGAGGCAACATGTAGTTTTTAAATTTTTGTTTTTGGTATTTATCAATTTCGAAAACTCCTTGGTCCTTAGGGAGTACTCTTTACACGCATGCATGGAGTAGTCGCGATTTTTGCAGGGATAAAAATATAATTTCAGATAAGCTCAACTAAATCTGTGAGCATTCAAAGAAGCATGACGCCATATGGCATCAAAATAGCGAAAGCATATTTTAATAGCATACTTTAATGAAAATTTTGAATAACAAATCGAGCGATTTTTTATTCCAAATTTTCGCCTGCGGGGTTTTTTTTTCTTTTTTAAATAAAAGTATACTTTAATGAAAATTTGGAATAAAAAATCGCGCGATTTTTTATTCCAAATTTTCGCCTGCGGCGCTTTTTCCTTTTTTAAATAAAAGCATTCTTTCCTTTTCCCTTTTTCATATAAAACGATATTTTAATATTTATTTGGTCAAATATGATGCGCAGAATAGTTTTTGGTTACAAATCATATATCAATTTAAAGGTATTTTTGTGCTCTTTCTGACAAACATATTTGTTAATGTAGTTAATTACGTATTTTTTACGAAAAACATACATTTTTATAAACAACTTTATTATAATTTCGTTTTTCTTTATACGTTTTCTCCAAATGTGTATATATAATATGTATAGACATAGATATCGAATGAAAGGTCTTTCAATTACCTTGTAAACTGTGTCTAAATTTTTGAAATCGGTTCAACAGTTGAAATGTTGAAAATTCTACGTTTAGCCCCCCTAGCGCCGCCCCTGTCACTTTGCACCAAAAAAAATATGCCGTTAAAATCATAAAAAGGGGGCGGGCCACGCCCACTTTTTCTCTTTTCTCGAGCTCAAAGGTCCAGATTTTTTACGTGTTCCTAAAATATGACATCGCATTTTAGGTTGCCAACTTGTCTACACACAGAGCAAGGTGTATTAAACAAGGTGGTGTTGGGGCGCCAGCTGAGTTTTTCGCCGTGGAGGCCATTACGTCAAAATGATGTGTTTGTTGTAACTCATACCAATGACAGTATGGACATCAGCGTATAATTTGTTAGTGTAATTTTTTACTTATATACGGCCAACACCACCTTGTTAAATACGCCTTGACACAGAGCAACAAATTGACCAATCTGCCCCAAAAATCAAAAATTTTTGATTTTACTCCAATGTTAATTAAAATTTTTTTTGAAGGATCTTAAGCCCCGAGAGCGAACGCAGAGCCGATGTTCGCATTATGAGAGTAAAATATGTACTGACGAAATGTATGGATCGCGTTTGGAAAGTGCTACACGTTCAATATTTATTGACGGTATTGCGATCCGCGATCCAGATTTCAAAATTTTTAGAAATTTTGCGATATGGATCACGATCCATCAATACTGCACAAAGTAGGTACAATTGTACCTTTTTCCGACGTTTGATGACTTAAAGGTACATTAGGTACACTCAGTAGATTTTAGGTACAATTATTATTATTGACCCATATTCGCTTTTTGATTTCGGGAAATATATTTAAAATGCTTTCGAAGTTACTTACGGCAATTTGATTATTTTCTCTAGACTTATCGCACCTATTAAAAATCGGATAAATTAGCAGACTTTTCGTGTTGTTGCTGGATAAAGAAGTATACTTCGCAAAGCGTGTCTTTTTCACCAATAATTTTCAGTAGTCAGTAGTTAGACAAAAACAACGCTTCTCCGATTCCCATTAGACTATAGTCTATAGATATAGGCTCAGTTGAAAAAAAAAACATAACCATGTTTAAAGTACATCCATCTTTTGTATTCATGTTTTAAATAAAATTTATAGAAAAAACTACAAATAAATTATGTAACTCTTATACAATCTGTTTCATTTAGGTACATATATTTTATGATATTAGGTACAATCTGAAATTTCCATATTTCATCCCTGATTCAGATACCACAAATGTATGTTTTCTTCGAAAATACTTAAGTACTACCAGTAGAGTACTCTACTTGCAAATACCTTTTACTCGCAGTAGTTGCGGAAGGCAAAGTAAATACTCTACGCGTCTTGCTATTCATCGGTAGTTTACTTACGCTTGCAGAAACTGGTTTATGCTTACTCACACTTGACCCGAACGATGAGAGTAAAGGAGGGAAAGTATTTGCGCGGCGATCGGATGTCTTGTTAGGCCGTTTAAATGGAATTGTGCAGAAGTTTAATACATACGTATGTGCATATTTCTGCCAAATACTACCCCAGCCAGCAAAAAATCCGAAAACCGATCCGGAAAAGGACAAAAAAGTGGATAAAGTGCGGATTTTTGTCCGTTTACTGATTCCATTTCCGGATACTTTGACGATCCGTTTTCCCACTAAAGTGTGCGGCAGAAACGTATGTACAGACAACAGTATGTGAAACGGATACGTTTTCGGCTGTTTTTTTCTGAAATTTGTCTGATTGAATTCTTGTTGTTGTTGTTGTTGTTGTTGTAGCGGCTACAACAACCCCGCCCAGATCGGTTGGTATCTCAGTCGTTGTCGTCAAGTTCCACTAACGGCAACCCTAGGAAGCGTGCAGCTTCTGTGGGATTTGTCCACAGGGACAAGGCCGTTAGGGTTGTCGGGTTTTCCGGGCATGTGAAGAGATGTTTCGAGTCATGTGGGGTCTCTCCGCATGCCGGACACTCATTCGGCACATCCTCATTCAACCTACTCAAGTAGGAGTTAAACCTGCTGCAAGAGCCGGAGCGAAGTTGTGCGAGTGTAGTGCGTGTCTCCCGAGGCAGATGAAGCTCTGTCTCGTCTATGTCCGGGGGTGGTATGCCTAGAATGGCATTCACAGGTCTAGAGTCTACATAACTCGAGACTGAGTCCCTGTGAATGCAGTTCAGGGCCTGTCTGTACGCTGTCGGGTCCAGAGGAAGCTTAATGAACCTCTGGACTTCGTCCGTCAGTTCATATAGATGCCTCCTGACGTGCCTAGGCGAGGGCTCCTCTGCAAGCAGCTGTCTGCTTGGGTGGCCACTTCTGTGGCTCCCGATCAGGAACTGCTTGCAGAGCATTATATTATGCTCCTTAACTGGGAGCATTTGCGCCTCGCCGTGCAAGTGGTGTTCAGGCGACATCAAGAGGCATCCCGTCGCTGTCCTAAGTGCCGTATTTTGTACCGTCTGTAGCTTCGTCCACTGCGTCCTACTAGTCCCTGGCGACCACACTGGCGCTGCGTAGTTCAAAACCGGCCGGCCTATTGCCTTGTATGTTGCCAGCAACGTTTCTTTGTCTTTGCCCCAAGTACTGCCGGCTAGCGACTTGAGGACCTTGTTGCGGCTCTGTACTTTATTGACAATAGCGGTTGAGCGCGCAGAGAAGGAGAGCAGGCTGTCGAATGTTACTCCGAGTATTTTGGGGTTATTCACCGTCGGAATTGGTGTGTCATCGACGTGAATCCCCAGCGGTAGCCTGACCTCCTTCGTCCAGGTTGTGAACAGGGTCGCGGAGGATTTCGTAGGGGAGAGGGCTAGACACTTTGCAGTGAAGAAGCGAGAAAGTTCGGAGAGATAGCCGTTTACTTTCAAACACAGGTCATCAATTCCATTCCCAGTCGCCATGATCGAGCAATCGTCGGCATAGGAGACAATCGAGACTCCCTCTGGTGGTTGAGGGAGCTTTGAAATATAAAAGTTAAACAGTAGCGGGGAAAGGACACCACCCTGAGGAACCCCCTGTTTTATTTTTCGCTGCTTACTCGTTTTGTCTCTGAACATTACCGACGAATGTCGACCACTTAGATAATTTGCCGACCACCGTTTGAGCCTCTGTGGGAGAGAGGAGGCCTCTATATCTTCTAGTAGCGTGGAATGGCAGACGGTGTCAAACGCCTTTGACAAGTCCAACGCTACTAGAATCGTTCTCTCACAGGGACGGTTACGGTTAAGGCCACGAGTTATCTGAGTGTTTATGGCGTTAAGTGCTGTTGTTGTGCTGTGCACTTTACGGAAACCATGCTGATGCTTCGCTGGGGTCAGGTGATTTGTAAAGTACGGGAGTAGCAAGGCCTCGAGTGTCTTCGCTACCGGGGAAAGGAGTGTAATCGGACGATACGAATCTCCTTTGTTTGCAGGTTTCCCCGGTTTGAGCAGTGGGACCACTCTCCCCACCTTCCAGATGTCTGGGATGATGAGAGTGGCCATTGACAAATTGAGGACCTCCGTTAGGTACGCTACCCCCGCAGGACCCAAATTTTTCAGCATCAGCATGCATATACCGTCGGGACCCATGGCTTTGGAGGCTTTCGCCTTCCCGATGGCCACCTGAACTTCACCGCAAGTGAAAGCAAGGGGGGCACAATTTGTTGGCAATTTGTGCAGCCTTCTGGTCACTCGACGCTTGGCTTTGTCCACCGGAGGATGCAGTATGAACTGCCGGCTAAAATAGCTCGCGCATCGCTCCGGGTCCGACGAAGCATGGTCGCCGAAGGAAATTTCGACTCTGTCGTCGTGCTTCGTCGGATTAGACAATGACCTCACGGTTGACCAAAGCTTGCTCACACCAGAGGTGAAGTTGCAAGTCTTCAGATGCTCCTCCCACTTCTTCCGCTTATGTACGTTTACAAGTTGCCGAATCTCCGCGTTGAGATCCCTGATACGGGGATCTCCGGGATCGGCCTGACGAAGGCTATCACGCTCATTTGCTAAAACAGCCGCTTCGGCAGGGAAGTTTGGACGTGGGTCCGATATGCACCCTGCCGGTATGAAGCGGGCTGCAGCAGCAGTGATAGCCCTGCGGAACTTACGTTCACCGAGGTGGACGTCGGTTGGTGTGGGGAGCGATGTGAAGGTGTTTTCAGTAAACTCCGCGTAACCTTTCCAGTCAGCTTTAGAAAAGTTGACATAGGTCCGGTGTTTGGCGGAGGCAAAGTCGGTTGGTTTGTCAATCGAGATGACTATGGGTAGGTGGTCTGATGCAAGAGTCAGCATAGGTCGCCACGTTATGCTGTTTAT
>NW_023458566.1:22700615-22702973 GCF_013731165.1 Rhagoletis pomonella | reverse complement strand
ATATTGCGCTTTGAAGTTGATCAACAATTATCACAATTTAGCTCAATAATCAACACGATTCAATAATTAAAGGTTTGCTCCAAGGCGAATTAATATAAGGTGATAGTAGGAGTACAAAAACAAAAATTTACATGTATTTTGTTTTTGCTTTGGAGGCATAAACTGTCAAAATCTGTAAGAGTGTGTGTAGAAATTCAAACAAGATTTTTCAATTTGATATCAGAAGCCGTGCGGCGAAACACATACACAAAATCAGCTGAGCTAGTAACACCACCTTATATAAGTTGCGATCCCGTACGAGTCCGGACTAGTCGGAAATAGTCAGAATCAGTCAGATTTTACTGGAAATCGATCCCGTACTCGGTTCTCTGACTATTGAGAGGACAAAAAAGAGAGTAAATACGGTTATCTCTCTGTCAGAAGTTACCAGATTTAGTCCTAGAATTTTTTGCTGGTAAATTATGGTAAATGTGTCAAACGATCAGCTGTAGTGTGTGCAACCAAATTGCAAACAAAAGAAAAGTGCACTCTGCTAATTCATGTTGAAAAGTATTTAATTACTTGTTTAAGTGGATTCTAATGAATTTGAAAGTATTTTTGGTTATTTACATGTGTGAGCTGAGTGCGTTTACAGACAAAATAAGCAAAAATTTACAACCAAAATTTGGAGGTTATGTTGAAGTTGACAGAAGTTACCATTTTTTACTAGAAAGCGATCCCGTACTTTTCAATGTTACTCTCTCGCTCTGAGTGAATTTTTATTTTTTGACAGTTTTACTAGTCCGAGTCCGAGGAATACGGGATTGCACCTATAAATTCGCCTTGGTTTGCTCATTATTGACATTAGAGTTTTGACACTCCCTTACAAAAGCTTTGCACACGACAAGGCGAATATTAATTCGCCTTGGCACACGATATGTATTTGCATCTATAAATGTGACTTTTTCAATACATATGTAATTGCGTATGTCTGTCAAATTCACAGTCTTTATTTAACTAATTAAAAATACGTTGAAAACGAAATAAACTAAACTCAGATGAAAATATAAACATTTCTATTTCGTATGTACGTGCATCTGCTTTGTACAGAAACAAATCTAATTTGCCTTTACACGAAATGTTGACGTAAGATTCAAATGTTTTTATTTGTTGTTGTTTTTTTTTTAAAAATCAAAATTCCATAATTTTTCCACAAACAAATAGCTTTTTTTATCCAACAACTGACAAACAAATACAAAAAAAAAAAAATGGCTCAAAGTGGACCATCCATTCTTGAGTTATGCGCCGTCGGACTTACGCAACTTTGGTATATATATATATATAAATATTTATTTTTAATAACAATCAGGCGTTATATTCGATGTAAATATGCTGGTTTAAATGAAATGATCAAATCAAATTCGCGTTTGTTTTAAAATACTACCATGCACTATTTTATCCATACCTGTATGTGGAATTTAGCTACCATTTTAGGAAGTGTGATTGAATTCTATGAGCAAACCTTTAATTATTGATTATGAACTTGCACAGCCGGTTTCACGTAACGGTAATTTCAAAAAAACTCAAAGCTAGCTATATTTTATTAATTATGAATTATGTATTTTGACGAAGTTGGAACAGCAATTTCTACAAAAATGCATTAGCCGCGTAGCGCTGGAGTCAAACATATTATGGGCTACTGGGGGACTAAGAAATAGACTCGATAATAGCATTGTAGTCGAAATATTTGTATTTGACACATTTTGATTTACTACAAATATCGCCAGAAAACATATTTTACGGAAAAAGAGTTGAAATGGACGTCGGTTAGCGGGTGGTAAATGATAGGCTGACTTCCAAAACGTATCAAAACAATGTTTGGAAACTGTTATACTGCGGTATTCAAACTGTTTGTATATGCATATGTAGTTGCGACACTTTAGCACTGATCCAATACTTTTCGTGCAAAATCCTGTAAAAATGTCAAACAGCAAAATTACTCTCTGAAGTGAGAGTAAAAAGTGAGTAACAACAAAAAGTACGGGAACAAAAAAAGCATTTTTCCTGTAAAAACGTCAACCAGTGTTCACTTGACACTTTTCACGATTTTACCAGGAGAAAAAGTTCGGGTAAACTCTCCAAAAATCGCTCTCATTTACAGGATTTTGGAGTACGGGATCATTTTTCCTGTAACTTCCTGTAAGTTCGTGTAAAAACCTGTAAGTTCATGGAGTACTGGATCAGAGCTATTAGCATCAACTTTGTTTCTGATGCGCTGATTGCTCGAGCGATGCGTTTCGATAACTTTTCGGCTGCGTTTTGGAACCGTTTACATTGTCAATATTTTGTAGTTCGGCGTTATGGAACCTTATACTTTGT
>NW_023458566.1:22685088-22700515 GCF_013731165.1 Rhagoletis pomonella | reverse complement strand
GAGTCCAAAAGTTTTTCTTTACGTGCAGTTGCTTTCGTAATAATTTGATCCCACATCTCATTGATCTCCTTTTGTTTGGCGTAAGTTTGCTCAGCGGTGTCAGGATGTGATTGCATTAAGCGATTGGCAGTTTCATCCAATTGCCGTATTTTGTCCCGCAATGCAGCCAGGTCGCGTTCAACACCCTCGTGTTTGCGCTGCAAAGTTTGAACGCTGCGCAAATCCTTGCCCAAGTCATTATTGTTTAGAGCATTCTCCTTTTCAGCGATCCAGTCCTTCGTTTCGTCGATGTCTCGATGGAAGCGCTGCACTTCGTGCGCAGATCCAAGTTGGCTCGCCTTTTCGGCGGTCAGCTGCTGCAGGTTGTTCCATTTGTCATTCAAGTCTTGCATTTGGGATTGGATCTTCAAGGCAGCCTCTGTTTGGCCTAGAGAAGTCAGTTGAACGGCGATTTCATTCATGTTTGCTAAGCGCACTTCGTTGGCCTTCAAGTCGTCGTTGAAATCATCGAACTTCTTTTGTAATACTTCAACTTCTTCAAGGTCTTCACCCACAACATCAGCGATTTGGGCGTGATTTTCTTTGTCCTTAATCCAGTGGGCCAAATCGGCTGCTTCTCGAACGAGGACGTATGCCTTTACCGTCTCGTTCAATTTGTTTTGACGTTCGCGTGCCAGCGCTAGCAAATTATCGTATTGGGAATTGATTTGATTCTGGCGTTTAGCAATAGAGTGATTATCCACAAGATTCTGCTGACTAGCACTTAGACCAGCTTCAATCTTTTTGATGTAGGCAGCTGGCACAAATCCTTGGCGATCGTTCACCTCAACCTTCCACCAGTCTTTGTTATTCGAGTTGAGAAGCGTCAGCACATCACCCTTCTTCATTGAAACCTCACGTGGTGATTTTTCAGTATAGTCGTAAAGGGCCACAACACATTCCTTGCCAGTTATGTCGACGACAGGCGTTTCTTGTTGCCGACAGTTTCTAGCTTGTTCTTGCAATGCCTGTATGGTATTACCGAAGGCTTCCAAATCAGAAACTAGTGCTTCGTGCTTTTTCAGTAATGCCTCGGCAGAGTCTTCGTCCTTGCCGTAATCGTTGCTGGTAGCTATTGGTTCCTTCTCACGCATCCATGACTCGGCCTCGTTGGCGTCAGCAAAATACTGATGTGCTTGGAGAGAGTCTTCAAGATCTTGTTTGCGTTGATTTGACTTGTCCTTTAGTGTATTCCACTGTTCCTGCAATGCATCCAAGCGCTGGCGAATATCCTCGCTAGCAAATGGCTGCTCCTTCAGCATATTCTCACCTGAACTGATGACATTAAGTAAGCGGGGCTCGTGATTGTTGATCTCAGCCAAAACAGCCTGATGTTTTTTAATAAGGTTTTGCACGCCAATTAAGTCCCTACCGCGATTGGTCGAAGCAGCGATGGGCTCTTTCTCGCGTATCCAAGCCGCCTCGTCTTCTAAGTCGCGGAATAGTTGCTGTACCTGTAGTGAATCCAATAAATGCTGCTTCCGCTCGGCCATCGGGGCAGCTAGTGCAGCGTAACGCTCAGACAAATTGGCTTCCTTGTGCCGAATGTTGTCTGCATCAAAGTGACCAGACTCGATGAATTTATTCGCAGCCACTTTGATGCTCTCGATACGGTCCTGATGGGCCATGACGTCCGCCTCGAGCAGTGCATGCTTTTTCTGTAAATTTTGCACCGATGTCAAATCCTTGCCATGGTCTTCGGACAACAGCTGGCCCTCGATTTCGCTTAGCCACAGCTCTATGTCTTCAATGGTGCGATTGAATTGTTGCTGTTGACAAGCCTCGTGTAGTTTGCAGCCCTTTTTATCGGAAGCCTGCACCAATGTCTCCCATAATACAACAATCTCCTGCATGCGTGTGTTAATCTGGTCAGATGCGTAATGTTTCTTTTCGATCAGCTCAGTACCTACTGTTGTGATGTCCTCAATACGGGATTTGTTAGCGTTGAGTTCATGTTCGAAGTTTTGATGTTTCTGCATTTTGCCATTCAAATTGGTTGGGTCCAAATAGCTGTCATCGGTGGCAAACTTCAGTTTCTCACTGATCCAACCTTTGGTCTCGTCGCAGTCGCGTTCAAACTGCTGATAACGATTGGAATCTTCCAACAGCTGTCGCCGCCGTGCGGACTTTTCTTGCAACGCCGACCGTCGTGCGAGCAGCATTTGACGACGTTGTGCCACATCGTCGGCAGCATAGTGCTGACCGTCGATTAGCTTAGTGGCGAATATATCAAGTGCCTTGATTTTCTCTTCCTGCGCAGCGAGACTCTTCTCAAAGTCCTCGTGCTTTTTTATCAAAGCCTCAACAGAGTCTAAGGAATCGCCAAGATCTTCATTGGCAAGAAAAGCCTCTTGCTTAGCCATCCATGTGTCTGCTTGTTCGGTATCGCGATAAAATAGCTGCAAATCCATACACTGCTCATACAGGATGCGACGATCTTCCCATAAAGACAACAATGAACTTTTGTCATTTTCTAATGCAGCCAATTTTTCTTGAATCTCAGCTGCAGCGTAATGTTCACGCTCTAATAGTTTGCGGCCCGACTCGGTAGTCAATTTAAAGCTGTCCTCGCGAGCATCGATCTCACCCTTATGCTCCTGGTGACGTTCCAAAAGTGCCTCGGCTCCAGCTACATCCTTGGCCAACTCATCGGCGGAAATTATGGCCTTCATGCCATTTATCCATGACACTAAGTCGCGGAAGTCAGCCAAAAAACGGTGCAAGAAGTACGACTCATCCAGCTTCTGCTTACGCTCGCGAGCCTTCGCCGTTAAGCTTTGCCAGTAGTTGGCAATTTCTGCCTGCTTGTCGCGAATTTGGTCGCTATGGTCGGCATGAATTGAACAAAGACGTAATGCCTCCGCGCCCAAGGTGGATACTTTATCCTCGAGGGCAGCTAGATCGCGTTCCACGCCCTCGTGTTTGCGCTGCAAAGCTTGTACACTGGCCAAGTCACGGCCGTAGTCGTCCGATGATAGTACAACATCTTTTTCGGCGATCCAAGCAACGGTCTCATCGGCGTCGCGATTGAATCTTTGAATTTCATGCGCACCAAATAATTTTTCTTGGCGCACAATTGCCAACTGCTTGAGGCGCTGCCAAGCCTCGTTCAATTCCTCCTTGCGTTTGGTTATTGTTTCGCGTTCTGGGTGGCCGTCTTGAACCAGCTTGTCGGCCAACTGGTTCACTTCGATGACACGATACTCCTGCGAAGCCATATCCTTTTGGAATTCGTCAAACTTACGCTGTAAAACCTCCACATGCTCCAAATCTTGGCCGAATTCATCTGCTGTAACGAAAGCCTCCTTGTCCTTGATCCAAAACATGACTTCTTCGCATTGTCGCAAAAACTGCACCAAAACCAATGCTTGCTGCAATTTTTGGCCCTTCTCCGCTAGACGACTCAACAGCAACTCCCACAAACGGTGTAATTCATCCAATCGACGTAAAATCGTTTCGGAAGCAAAATGCTGTTGATTGATCATCTCTTGACCTGTGTTGTCAAGTGAGACAATAGCATTGCTATGAGCTGAGACCTCCGCTTCGAAGGCTTGATGCTTTTGAATTTTCGCTTGCAAGTTTGTGGGATCGCGATAGCTCTCCTCGCTTGCGGCCTGTAACTTTTCATGAATCCAAGATTCTAGCTCGTCCGCATCTCGCTTGAAGTATTGAAAGCGTCGTGAATCTTCTAGTTTCTCGCGCTTCTGGCGGGTCTCGATCTTAAATTCATTATACCGCGTAAGCACCTGTTCTCGACGCTCTTGAATGTCCTCGACTGTTTCCAGAATTTTCACCTCCTTGGGCGTGAAATTCTCCATTTTTTCGTATGCTCGTTTCGGTCGTTGCTATGTAATACGTTTAAATTAAAATTTTTCGATTTTGTAAGATTTCTACAAAAAAAAGATAATAATTCCGTTGTAAGAATGCAAAATTCAAAGAAATATACAAGGCGAAATATACATACACTGACAAAAGGTCGCCGTCATTTGGCCTATAGAGCGTTTGGAGAGCGGCTACGGCCAAAAAATAATTTAAGTTGTACAATTTTTTTTTTTATGTAAAATAACGCTTAAAGTGATTCTTGACCATTTCACAGGGTATAAGAAGAGCTAATTCGCTCAGTTTAAAAACATGTGTAGTTACAAACCGCCTAAAAAAATGTTTACCGATATTTATCGTTGCAAAAGTTTACGATTTTAAGACATTAGATATGACGCTTAACACGTCTTTTGAATACCCTATATACATTAGGATGCCCATCGAAAATATTTTTTTTGGAAATTTAAGGACCCTATCCTCTAATTTCATTTGTTTTTATGATAAATATTATTTCCTATTTTTATAGATTTTTTAAAGGTCATTTAGAGGTCGCGACCTGTCGGTTTAGGTCAGAAAATAGGATTTTGTAGATTTATGAGTTTTTGAATGGCTATTTTTGATTCGAATTCAAAGGACGAATATGATCTGAGAAGAGGATATACATATAGGTCTTTAAAATGGTATATAATAATCTATTGTCGGATTTGGCTTGTTGGGATTTTGTATCGGGTAAAAAAAAACCCATATTTTTCTTAATTTTTTAAATTTTGACCATCGATAATTTCAACAATTTCAAAATATGTAGAACTAACTAAAGTTAAATCTATTTTTAAATAACCTGATAGCTCAGTTATTGCAATCGCATAAAAATTGTCGAAATTAGGCGACTTTTCTTAAATACGGCCTTGAATTTATATATTATCTATGTACCGGACTTTCAGACTATTTGAGAAGAGTGACTAAGGAATTCATCAATATTTATTCAAAATTGATATACATATACAATCGCTCTTTAGCAAAGAAATGGGTTTTCAAGAAATTTTAGGAAAATGGGGGTGGCACCCGCTCGCTTTACATTCGTCCGCTGCAATTCTGGATAGAGCCTTACTATATTTTTATCATGGTCTTAGCAAACTTTTTCAAACGAACACCATTATTAAATCCTAAAGTTGTCATATTACGCGAACTTATTCACAAAAGAGTCTGGAGTTTCTAAATCACTATTATTTACATATTTACATATTGGTTTTTGTAGACAAAGTTAAACCAATAAAGTTGTAATATATAAATGTAATATTGTATTTAAACCATTTTCTGGACGAGGCCACTCCTCAAACATTCTCAAGGCCAAATTACAAATGACCAACTCTTCTCAATTTGTATACACACATAGTCTACTTGGATTCCACATATGTATGTAGATTGATGACCTCACCAGATCGTTTATACATACATACATACATATGTAAGTATTTACCTTTTTGTTGCGGTTTGCTATTATTATTTAATTGAATTAATACTGCTCAGTGTGTTAGTGATTAAGCTGATAGCCACCACCTGGCTTGTCAAAAGTTTTTCCGTCTTTTCCGTCTGCGCCTGCAACAAATGGAATAAAATAAAGAATTAAAGTTTTCTTCTTCACCGAATACAAAGTCGTTGTTACATAATAGCCCTACAATTTCATACATTCACAAACGGGTAACTAAATTTTGCAATAACAACAAACAAACAACAAGAATGAGTCAGACCTTAAAAAAAATCACTCGGTTCTGAAATGTTGTTCACTTCGCTCGCTACACACAACTGGCACACTAGCATTATTTCGTTACTGCGTTCAACTCGCACACGCATGTATTAACAGTGAGTAGTTGATATCGAATTGCCCCACTTAACCCGTTAATGGTTTAAGCGACCGCAGCACATACACTTGTGATCAGCTAGTTAAGCCAGCAATATTTTGATCGATTTTTGGCTATTTTTCTTTTGTTTATTTAATGTTTATTATTTTTCCATAAAAGTCTAGCTCATTATATAACAAACACCACATAAATCCAGATTTCAAACTTTGTGCTAGATTTTCAACTTTTTTTCCATAAAAAAAAAAATTGTCGAACTTATTTTGTATGGAAAAAAATTTGTGATGCAGTCAGAAAAAAATTATTGAAAATCAACGCGATTTTTTAGCAACTTAAGACTTGTACATTATTACACTACAATTTAATGGGTTATTAAACTGCATACTCAAAAAAATTCTAAAAAATCTGAATAAAAAGTTGAAAATTTGCAGATTTTTCATAATTTTTGCACAAAGTTTGAGATCTGGATTTATATCACGGTGGAGAGAATACAGAAGGTGGCGCCGATGGCAATACCGCTAATCGGCTCTCAGTGAATTTGACAGAATCAGCTGTTTTGCTGCCGTCACAGTCGAGATGACAGCAGTAGTGATGTGCTGAGCAGAGTTGCCACTGCCGAACAAAAATACTTACCATTTACTTTGAAAAAATCTACCAAATCTGGAAAGTATCTACCAATAACTTTTTTTAAGTTATTTTAGTAAAAACTATAGATTTGTTCTTTTTTTGAGTTATTTCAATAAAAATCAAATTTTCTTGAATAAAAAAAAAACGCTTTTTATTTTCTTAATATTCAAAATGTTTTTCAAGTAATTTTTTTATTTTATTTATTTTTTTGGAAAAGAGTATTGTTTACATTTTAAGTAAAATCATAAAAGTCAAGGATTAAAGCTATAATTTAGAAGAGTTCAACAAATTTGCTATTTTCTCAAAATTTTTAGAAAATTTTTGGGTAAACAGTTTTATTACCCATTGAAAAATTCCCGTTGATTTAAAATTTTCTTTTGCCACCGGCCTTTGGAGTTTTTTCTTTTTTAATTTTATTTAAAGAATCATTTAAAATATTTAGGCAATCAAGAGCTCCTCAGGATTCGAGTAAAATGAGTTTTGAACTGGTCACAATATAAAGCGTTTGCAAATTAATGGAATTAAATGAACTATACTTATAGAAAGAAATTTATTATCAGACTTTTTGGTTTCCATGTATTTACTATGGGCGGATTAAAAAATTTTCGGGTGGATTTTTTAGATAACTACAGAACGAACAGTTTTAAAGTGCACAAAAATTACTTTAACAAAAATCTACCAAAATGAAAACAAATTTACCTTTTTACCAACCCACATTTTGACTACCAAATTTGGTAATAATTTACCAAAGTGGCAACCCTGGTGCTGAGTCAATACTTTTAAGTATCCAATACTCTCGATACTCGGTACCGAAACATTTAGGTTTCGAATAAAAGCGCAAATAGGCTAAAAATATGGAAAAAACGGTTCAGGGGAGACTCGCCTATCAAAACCTGAATGTAGGAGCCAATAAAGCTTTTAATAGTGATTCAAATGAAAGATGTATATATGTCAGTTTGAGGCCATAACCCAGCAAACATTGAGGTTAGTTATCGATTAGATAATGATTGGAGAACTAGCCACATTCTCCAATCGAAAAACTATCGAGAATCATATCAATCTCAACAAAAATGGGACATAGTTCTCGACTCGAGAAAATATAAATTCTCTAATCGAATTCTAATGTTGATCTCTAATGGGACTCGAATTTGAATTTCAAACTGCTATTTTGCTTTATTAAATAAAACGCTTTGTTTGTAAAATTTTTATTAAATGTATTTGCAATAAAATAATAATGAATTATTTGAACTTAAAAAAAAATTATGATTCATTCATTTGGAATATTGCTTATTTACACTTATTTGAATTTTCGTTGTTTCTCTAATCGTTCTCGAATCGAATTCTAATGTAGTTCTCTAATTTCGTCATCGACTCGAGAACGATTAGAAAAATACCCTAGTTATCTAATGTAGAAATCCAAATTTCTCTAACGTTAGAGACTGTGTTTGCTGGGAATACAGATAAACTCTTACTTGTTTGAAGCATTTTTGTTACAGATGAATCGGACGATATCATTTTTGTAGGCAGACGCTAACTGGTTACAGAATCTCCGCTCCCTGAAAGGCTTCTTCATCCGTCAAAAGATTTTTCTTGAACCTTGGATCGACTAGGGTTAAAACTGATAAAATAATATTTCTCTGTTGCGATAAGTTCAAGTATTTTAGCTGATATCATATAAATTAGTAATGAAAGTTTTTTCTAAACTTGAAATGCATATAATGGCGAAGGTTTAATGTAAATAATCAGTATCGGGTACCGATAAGGAAGTATTAGGTACCGAAACCTTTTTTAAGCATTGGGTACCGACAATTCAGCACATCACTAGACAGCAGTTTTATTTGCCGCTCTCAGTTGTCAACTCTACGGTGACGTCATGCCAAAATTACTCTCACGAATTCTGCTGCAATCGGCGCAATCTTGTGTTCTATCATTCTTGCATACATAGTACATGTACATATGTATATCCCCTGCAGTAAAATTTAGAGACAGTCTGACAAAGCGCTAGTTCCGAGCTACATATATCAGAACAATCTCTGAACTAGTGCAAAATGGATGCAGAGCGCGACAGTTGAAACTTGCGGTGTAAATGTACGAATGGTCACTACTCGTACAATACGAAAGTAGTTCAGCGAGACGACCTCCAACTCAAGCATCGTTGGTCCCGAATTCAAATCGCGGTGGAGGCAGTTGTGAGTTTTCAAATTTAATGAATTTAAATTGCTGCGTGCAGCTTGCAACAACTTTGTTTTGATAAAATAGAAAAATAAAATAAAATAGATAAAAAGAAAAAAACGAAAGAAATATCGAATCTTAAAAACGTTTTGTTATAAAAAAAAACTTTCTCTGAACTGTCGTTTGCCCTAATAACAACTGATCCATTTTATTACCTATCTCCTCTCCGTGCTTAGACAAACCTTCAGCTAATTTCTCAAAGTAGATACTCACACAAGTGTTGTACCCTCTTTATTAAATCATCCTTCGCCGTTTCATGTATTTCGTGCAAAAGAAAGTTAAAATAGAAAAATTATAATTTATAGTTCAACTCTTTTGAAATTAATCTTTATCACTTGTTTATAAACTTATTTATTTGCTGGTATGGAGTCACTGTCTCGTAAAACCATCAGCCGAATTTAAACATGTATGAGAGTTTAAAATATTAATCAAATTATTGCAGATCAATACAATACACGTCCGTTCACGTTGAAATCTCCTCTCTTCGGATCAGGAATCGAACCAGGATCTTGCCGAGTGCCGGTATGCACCTCTAACCACTTGACAACGACAGACGCGGATGTCATGAATTATTTACATTGTATTAAGAAATTATACGCGATCATTTGTTTAATTTTCCATTTTTCAACCTTATGAACCTTATATGTAAATACAAAATCTGGTACATATACAATCAGGCAGGTTCTGCACTTCACTTCACTTCCGAGTGAATTTCAATAAAATCCGCTTTGAATTCAAATTGGCAGTGGTTGAAATTCACTGGGAAGCGAATTGCAGAACCTGCCTGAATATTTATACCCGAGCGCACTTGTGCACAAGGGTATATTAATTTTGTTCACATAACGGTTGTTTGTAACAGCCGAAACGAATCGAGATAGATATAGACAAATGTATACATAAATGCTCAGAATGAATAGAAAAATCGATTAAGCCATGTCCGTCTGTCCGTAAGTCCGTGTACACGATAACTCGAGCAAAAATTGAGATATCTCAACAAAATTTTGTATGTAGGTTTCCGTTAATCCAAGGTAGGTTGGTATTGAAAATGGGCGAATCGGACTGTAACCACGCCCACTTCCCATATAACGGTAATTTCCAGAAATACGAAAACTGCGATATTTTAGTAACTACTGAAGACAATTCACTCAAAATTTATATTTACAATAATTTTCAGACGAAAAATAAGAATATTATAAATTTTTGGAAATTGGGCGTAGCCACGCCCACTTCTGGTTACATGTGTATATTTTGGTAACCGCTGCACCAATTTGTTCCAAACTTGGCACAGTTGTTGGTCTTGATACAGCATACTAAATGGCCGAAAATTTAAAAAATCGGACAATAACCACGCCCACATCCCATATAACGGTAATTTTCGGAAATACGAAAACTGCGATATTTTAGTAACTACTGAAGATTATTCACTCAAAATTGATACTTACAACAATTTTTAGACGAAAAACAAGAATATTATACATTTTTGGAAAATGGGCGTAGCCACGCCCACTTATGGTTACATGTGTATATCTTGGCAACCGCTGCACCGATTTCATCCAAACTTCGCACGGTTGTTGGCCTTGGTACAGCCGAAAATTTTTAAAATCGGACAATAACCACGCCCACAGTCCACAGGGTAATTTAGAGAAATACGAAATCTTCGATAAATCAGTAAATATTAAAGCTAATTTATTCAAAATTGACGCTTGCAACAATTCTTTACCAAGAATACGTTTATGGTAAAATTTTGGAAAATGGGCGTGGCACCGCCCACTTATGATCACATATATGTACATATATCGGTAACCGTTCTACAAATTTGTATCAAACTCGGTATTTTTATTGTGCTTGCCACATAAAAGCAAAACGTTCGAAAATTATTGAAATCGGACTAAAATTACGGCCGCTTTTCATATAACGGTAAATTTCAGAAATGCTTGAAACTGCAATATTTCGAAATTGAAGGACGCTAATTTACTCAAAATTGATACACCTCGGCTTACCATCTAGCGGTAGGTTTCGGAAAGATGAAAAAACATATATTTAATACTTGCGCCGGGTATTTAATGTTCGGCTCCACCCGAACTTAGACTTTCTTACTGGTTTTATATTAAACACGAAACCTTCTAGCTTATAAAAGCGGCATTATTATCCATTTATTATGTCATCAATTAAAATCAAACAACTTTATCTAATAAAACTTAATTAGGCAAGCAACTTTAATAAAAACTGAAATTGTCAACATCTCTTGAAAGGTCGGCCAATACTTCCATGAACAAATGAGATTTGGCTTCGTCATCACTACTGTCGTCGTTGTTAGTCGCAGTTGCACTCTTCGTTCTCCGAACTTGGCCGGTCTCGTCGGCAACACATTGTAGTGTTTTTGAGATTTCGTTTAGCACAGCAGCGGGCCAATTCTCCTTGAAAATCGGCACAAATAACACATTTACATTGTCTATAGTAAGTACGCTCTTCTTAATCATATAAACCAGCAAATCTTTTAGTTTTCCAAAAGGTACACCATTTTCCCCCAAAGCTTCGATGAATGCCACTGTGATCAGTCCATCATAAATGCTAGGCGTTCTCTGGACAGCTAAACTGGAACTATTGCTATTGCTGTCGTCATCACTGCCTTTGTTGTTGATTTGCGCAGTAATTTGATTAAGGTTTCTTTTGCTTCGTTCAACAGTGCTTACGACAAATTGAAAATTCGGATGCGACCAAACTGTGCAAACAGAACTCATCAATTCCGCTGTAAGCCACTCCGGCTTGTAAATGATTAAGTGCTGAGTAATTTGCACTAGACCCGCGCCAATAAGACGATAAAAAATTATAGGCAATGTATTCGCAAATGCCTCGGGTATACGCCGCAGGAAAGAAGTTATGGCATCAGGTTCTGCCGTCACCAAAAGTTCGGTGCGAATTGAAGTGCAATGTAGCCAGTACTGCAGTTCGTCAAGTAAATCGGACACGCTGGGTTCAAGCTGAACAATTTTCAATTCCGATAACGATGACACCTGTTGCTCCTTTTTGTTTGCTTTGCTGATTTTTTGAGCGATTTCGTTGAGATCGCCGCAGTAGAGGTTACTTCGTTGTAGATTGTCTTGAAACCAGTGTTGAATTCGTTTCATCGCCTTCTGCCGAATTAGCTGAGAATATGTTTTTTCTACCACAAATGTTGTCTGCTCGGGGAGTAGCGCGTGAAGAGCGGTCGCAATTCGTTCATCTACCACTTTTGGCAAGTTGGTTTCCCACTTTTGACGTGCATCTTCGTGAGCAATTTCATAGATGGCCGTTACCTTAGTGAATACCTCATCGATATCCGTCGATGTGATCTCATTTACACGTTTATCTGCAGCAGCTTTCGAGGGTAATATAAATTTGTGCTGGCCGTCCTTTACAACGGACTTGTAGATTCTTTCGGTGACGAATTCTATAAGTCGGCGCATAGAAGCATTCTGGGAATGTAGAAATGCCTCAATAAGTTTATTTTGCTGAGATTGCTGTGAGTTCAAGGCATTCGATGTCGCTTTGCACTGAGCGTGCGAAGGGGAATTGGTTGCTGGAAGTTGAGGTTCTGCAATACGCGTGGTTATGTGGCGATATCTTCCTGTGCGCGATACATATTTTGTGGTTGCATATTTGCTTGGCATAATAGCTACACGAAATTCTGCCAGAAATGGGCACGCAACGGGAAGTAAAGACTCCAGAACGGGATTAAGTGGCATGCTCGTATTATAGCTTACTTGAATAGACAATGAAACATTAGTTTCACTAGCTTGCCGGAAATCTTTTTCTGGTATTCGAAATATTCCTGCAGACAGCTCACGGTACTGCAAATATTTCTCGTTGCTGTTGTCCTCAGTGCGCCTTTGCGAAGCTCTATATCTAAAGTAGTTTTCAGCTATCAAAGGCTTCGTGTCAAAGAGCCATCCCAAGCAGCAACGTAGGATGAATATGGATGTAGACGACAGCAAATACGTACCGGCTGATTCGAACCCAATTTGGGTGTATAAAGCATAGAGCATATGTGTGGCTTTCACGATATCTTCCAACTGGAGTGTAACATTGTCCAACATTACGAGGTATTGTATCAACCAAGGCAATGTGATGAGTATTTTTTTACCTTTGATCGCCTCTAGCAGATGTTGCGACACACTGAAGTGCGGCTGAAACAGGCTGCGCAGCGTTAATTGCTTCTTTTCGATGTTGCCGGACATGTTGGCTACGTGCAAGCTTTGGCTATAAGGATATGCAGTTACAAAGCCCAGAAACTTGGCTAAAATTATCATCGATGCCAGAACTTCGGGACGAACTATGAATTCATTGATTTCGCCTTTGTCAGCCTGTGGTTCCAGCTCGTCCGCCTCTTTGTTGTCATTCAAAACGTTCAGTTGCTCGAATGTGGAATTGTTTAAGTTGAGTAGTTGGGAGTAGAGAGCCATTCTCAATTGTTCACCAAACGGCAAAGATTTGGCTTCAATTATGAAATCACGAAAAAATGCCTGATTTCGTGGAAACTGATAATCGACGCTAAAATTACTTGGCGCCACGAGACGTTGCGTCAATTTACTGAACTTTTCGGCATCAACATCTACGCCAATGTCCTCCGGGGAGGCGGCATCACTGGCTGATATCAAAAGCTGTGAAACAAACAATTTGCTAAAGTGGGCCATGTTGATTGGATTCTCCGACTGCTTAAATATTTCACGAATCCTCGGTGCCAACTCTTGCGAGAAGTTCCAATTGGGGTTCAGGTGGTGGGTTTCCCACAGCTTTAGTACTTTATAAAATAGATCACGTTGGGTCTTAAAGGCACCAAACTCACTGTTGGATACGAAATGCTGCCTCGAGTCTTTGTCCTCTTGATAGTAGACGCTCTTAAAAGAGCGGTCGATTGGAGCGGATATATCCAGCGTGTGAGACTTCCGGAGCAGTAATGATTGCTTTTGCTCATAAATGGATACCAGATAGGATTTTAATTCCATGTCGAGGCTATAAACACGCTCATTGTGCATGACAACTCCCAAACTCTTGGCATCGAGATGGGCAAATAAGTGTCGCTGACGCTTCAAAACACATAATGCAAAATAAATGCAACTTGTAACGCTGTTCAGCATGCTCATGCCCATTGACAATTCTCCATCCCCTTCCACCAACAACTCATTCACTGATTTGACAGAGCCAATCTGGTGGACACCTACCGCCCTTGGTTCCTGTGCATTCAGCAAATTCAGCACAAATGCCATTTCGCTGAGGATGTTCGTGACGAAATTCAAATCCATTAAAACAACATAGATGTCTGCCAAAATTTGTATGTGGGGGCGATTTTTTATTTTGTCCAACTCTACAGGAGGTAATTGTTTGCTAAGTTGAGCTTCCACAGTCTCACTTTCCACTTTGGATGCAGCAACATCTCGTAGTTTTCGCTCAATCATTCCCCGCAGATTTTTTTCGTCATCGCCAACACAATTCATTTCCAACTCTTTGCTGATTTCGTTCGCATTAAATTTCAGCGTCTTTCTGGCAGCCATAATACTACATTCATTTTTATCTTCTATTTCCGCATTTGTCAGTTTTAATATATTATTTTCGTTGCTGAAGGAACTGCTACAGCCAAACGGCTTTAAGTTGCCGACTTCACTTGCGACGGCTCGATGACTAATAGTTGTTGGCACCACTCGCTTTTTAGGTTTACTATTCGATGTAGAATCCCCGGTTGATGCTATGGCAGTGTTTTGAACCTGTGTGTGAGATGACTTCTTCCGATTCGAGCGACTGTTGCTTTGATGCAGGACGATAAAGTCTCCCAGACAAAAGTTTGAAGAGGAGCTGTTGTTGCGTACTGGTACTGATTTGTCAGCACTATGCGGAGTCAGTGCCTGCAATGATGAACTGTTTCCCGATCGACGGCTGCTGTTTTGTATGCGGCGTATGGGTGTGTATGAGTCGCTCTTGAAACTATATCCCCGACTTCGATCCAACGATTGTGTAGGCGTAGATACAGCAAATGAGGAATTTTTTCTTGAACCTCGAGCATTTCCTGGAAAATCCTCCCCTAAACTGCTTTCAAAGTATGCTGAAGCGTTGCGCCTTTGCTCAGGGGTAGAGGCGAAATTTGGTGTGGGCGGCGCGGAATCCTGCGCGCGCCTAGGTGTATGGCACCTAATTTTTTTTTCATTTCCGCCGCCGGTATCACAACCAGCAGCAACGGATTGAACCGCTTGTATAGATGTCTGAAAGGTTTGGTCATTTTCATTAGATCGCAAATAATGTTCAGTTTGTTGACGCATTGCATTCAGAAAGTATATCGCGAAATTGTCCAAGTCGCTACAGCCATCCCTCTTCGATTCACTGAAGTGCTGAAGGTACCAATGACGGAAATGGCTCATGGGAACTGTGGTATCACCAAAGGAATGAGCTATCATTTCCGCACCTGCAAGTAGCAGGGTTTTTAATGTTTCTTCCGGCGAACTCATTATAAGTTTGTTGCTCTAGCATCTATCGTTTTTTGAGATTTTGTTGATTTCAAAAACAGTTCATTTTGCACCTCTTTTATCTATTGCGTTAAATATTTCCTAATATTTTATTGACCATCTGAAATGGAAGATGCCAAAGAAAAAAAGAGGACGATATTTCAGGATGGAAGTGGTATTATGCAGCTTGTCGTCAGAGTTATTGGAAAATTTAAAAAAGCTAGTACACGTTTATATCTATTAAACGCTTGTGCAATGTTTTTACTGGTTAATAAATAATGAGAAATACACTACAACAAATCTACTTCTAAGTACTTCAGCTTTAACTTTAATATATTCATCAAGACAAATAAGCATCGACCTTTGAAATGTGCAACTCAC
>NW_023458566.1:22625968-22670088 GCF_013731165.1 Rhagoletis pomonella | reverse complement strand
TTTTTTTGCCCTCATATTGACCCTAAATCTAATCAGCATTTTTCATTGGACACCGGAAATTTTGATCATCGTAAAATGAGTAATGAGGAAAAGTTGGAATACCTGAAAAGCAGAATTGGTGATTTCCCTGATTTTCCAAAGAAAGGCATTCTTTTCCGGTAATTATTTGAACCCACTTTTAATGTTCCACCAACTTATGTTTCTTCTACGTCTTGGTCTTTCAGCGATATTTTCAGCGCATTGACCGATCCCCTTGCTTGCAGATACTTGAAGGAATTGCTTGTGCAACAAATTAAACAAAAATATTCAGATGCTGAGATCATCGTTGGGTTAGAATCACGTGGTTTCCTCTTAAACTTGCTGATAGCAACTGAGTTAGGCTTAAGTTGCGCGCCAGTGCGAAAAAAGGGTAAACTGCCTGGCGAAGTAATATCAGTTGAATACGAATTGGAGTATGGCAAGGTATGATGAAAAGTAGAATCGTTTCTCCTGTTAACTTTTAAGCAGTGAATTAATTTTTTAAATAGGATACCTTCGAAATGCAAACAAACGCGATTAAAAAGAATCAGAAGGTGGTAATCGTTGATGATCTACTTGCCACTGGAGGATCTCTGAAGGCTGCGATTGAGTTGGTGCGTAAAGCTGGCGGTACTGTTATCGGAAGCATTGTAGTGATAGAGTTGGAAGATTTAGCTGGACGTGATAAAATAGATTGTGATGTACTATCTCTGATTAAATACTAAATTAGAGTTTTTCAAAATAGTCTGACTGTCAAGGCATAAGATACATGCTCAGGAAAACTTTAACATAACATATTTACGTATGTAAGTATGCAATATTTGTACTTATAAAAAAGCGAAAGAGAAATCAGCAGTACTAACAAATGTTCCATATTGTATATTAACTTACTAATTAGGGTGTTTGTAAAAGACAGAGTTTTATAGTTTTGTACGTTAGCTAATGAAATATAGATAAAATACGTTATAGTATACATTTGTACAAAGTCAAGCAATTATTATTAGCAACTATACCTAAATCACATTATAATGAGCAATAATAAGCAATAAATTAAATCACCGAGCAAACATTAATGTCTTGTACTTTTTGATAAAGAATAGTCAATCTACTCGAAAATGACTGCTGCCTTGTAAATATCCATTAGGAATTATTTGGGGGCTTACTATATTTTTGTAATGTTTTTATCATGGGTAGAATCATCTGAGTTTAGTTTATTTCGTTTTCGAAGATCGTATTTTTAAATAGTTTAATAAAGACTGAATTTGACAAACATGCGCAATTACATATGTATTGAAAAAGTCACATTTACAGAACCACCGGTGACATCGTCACTAATGAGGATTTAGTGACATGTTGTTGTTGTTGTTGTAGCGGCTACTAAGCCCCGTTCGGGGCGGTTCTTCCATCAACGTTGTCGTCAATTTCAGCTAAGGGGGGGCCCATGAAGTGTGCTACTTCCACAGGGGCTGTCCATAGGGACAGGGGCGTTAGCTGAGTGGGGTTCTCAGGGCATGTGAAGAGGTGCCGGGAGTCATGTGGCGACTCTCCACATGCCGGGCATTGGTTGGGCACATCCTCGTTGATTCTGCTCCGGTAGCTGTTGAGCCTGCTGCAATAGCCAGAGCGAAGTTGGGCTATTGGATTTAGTGACATCGTCGAACTTGCTGTGAATATAAACGACATATAGCTGACAATGACATTGGTGACAAGGTCATGCAGGTGTACTCCTATTAAATACTTATAACAGACAATGTCTTGCAGCGGTCACTTATAAAAAGTACATTGCAAGACACTGTCGCTTGAATGTCATTAATGATCACTGCATGACTTGGTCATGCAGATGACTTCAACGACGAAATTACCATTTATATGAAAAAGTCATGAACGACTTCCATACAAACGGAGCCCAAAGTCATTTAAGACGTAACTTTTCCGTACAAGACTCTTAAGTGACTAATGCATGACATTCGCTACGGGGGAAGAAACCAAAATCAAACGACGAAGGAAATTTATTCAAGTTGAACATTTGAAAACAAAAGTAGCTGTTAGTGTTGCCAACATTTGATTTTCAAAAAGTACCAAAAACTTGGGAATAAAGCGTTTTACCACACTAAAAGCATTCCCACGACAGCCGGTTCTACGTACCGGAATGACTCGGGTTTTACCCGAAGTATCTCAGAAGTTGTTCGTCCATAGGGCTACATTCGCCACGTTTTCTCCTACTCAGGGCTGGCATCGAGTCAAACCCAGGGCCAGAAACCTACACCTGCTGTGTATGCCAGGGACGACTACACCACAGCTCCACCTCTGTCAAGTGCAATGCTTGCGAGGGGTGGAGTCACCTCAGAGTCTGCTCAGGACTACGGACACATCGGCAGTGGACCACGTCTTTTGTGGCCCCCTGTTGCTCTAACAGAGTAGCCTCCACGGCTAACCCCAGTCCACCTGAGCAGTCCCACACAAACACCACAGCACAACAACATAACACAATAGACCACACCACAACGGCTACAGACCACAGAACACACACAACCACACCACCACCCACACGCCGCCGCCAACAACTCTTGGTTCCTCCTACAATCTGCACGGTATGTCAGACCAGGATATTCCGTAATGTGACATCAGTCAAGTGCAACACCTGCCTTGGCTGGTGCCACTTTAGGGCATGCTCAGGTCTGCGCACCACGCGAGATTGGACGAGGAACTTCGAGGGCCCGTGCTGCGCTGCTCTGTCGCAGACCTCAACTGCGACGCTTCCCACCACCACTACAGGGCGGCAACCACATCCCTCACACCCCGCATCACCACACGTCTCCCGAACCAAATGGAGCTCTTTCAATTTAACTGTAAAGGGCTTCAGAGCAAGATCGAGGAGATAACCGTCTTCATGGGAAGGCATAGCATATTGATAGCTGCGGTCCAAGAGACGAAGTTGCACAGTAATTCAACACAGTTGAATTGTGCCGGGTACAACGTGCACCGTCGAGATCGCGAGCGGGATAATGGTGGAGGCTTAGCGTTCATTACGCACCACACCGTGCAGCATCATCTTATCGAAGCAGACATCGACCGCAGAGCTACCACCCTAGAATGTCAGGGCATTGCTATCCGGCCAGGCGATGTTGAGCTCGAAATATTTAACGTTTATATACCCCCTGTCACCTGCTGCCCGGTAGGAGATCACCCTGACATAGGTGCGTTCCTCAGAGTTGAAAACCGTATGGTAGTTGGCGACTTTAACGCGCACCACGATCTCTGGCATTCAAGCCTGTCAAACGATCGACATTCTGCACAATGAACGACGTAGCACCCACCAGGATTATGGGTAACTGCAGTAGCTCGCCAGACATCACCATAGTCAGCGCTGGTCTGATAAACAGCATATCATGGCGACCTATGCTGACTTTGGCATCAGACCACCTGCCCATAGTCATCTCGATCGATAGACCACCGACTTTGCTTCCGCGGAGCACCGAACATATATCAACATATATCAACTTTTCAAACACCTTCGCTGCCCACACCAACCGACGTCCACCTTGGTGAACGTAAGTTCCGCAGGGCTGTCACCGCTGCTGCAGCCCGCTTCGTACCGGCAGGATGCATCACCGACCCACGCCCAAATTTCCCTGCTGAAGCGGCTGTTCTAGCCGACGAGAGTGACAACCTTCGTCAGGCCGATCCCGGAGATCCCCGTATCAGGGATCTCAACACGGAGATTCGGCAACTAGTAAACGTACATAAGCGGAAGAAGTGGGAAGAGCATCTGAAGACCTGCAACTTCGCCTATGGTGTGAGTAAGCTTTGGTCAACCGTGAGGTCACTGTCCAATCCGACGAAGCACGACGACAGAGTCGAAATTTCTTTCAGCGACCATGCTTCGCCGGACCCGGAGCGATTCGCGAGCTATTTTAGCCGGCAGTTCATACTGCATCCTCCGGTGGACAAAGCCAAGCGTCGAGTGACCAGAAGGCTGCACGAACTGCCAACAACCTGTGCCCCCCTTGCTTTCACTTGCGGTGAAGTTCAGGTGGCCATCGGTAAGGCGAACGCCTCCAAAGCCAAGGGTCCCGACGGAATATGCATGCTGATGCTGAAAAATTTGGGTCCTGCGGGGGTAGCGTACCTAACGGAGGTTCTCAATTTGTGCAGGTGGGGAGAGTGGTCCCACTGCTCAAACCGGGGAAACCTGCCAACATAGGAGATTCTTATCGTCCGATAACACTCCTTTCCCCGGTAGCGAAGACACTACTCCCGTACTTCACAAACCACTTGACCCCAGCGAAGCATCAGCACGGTTTCCGTAAAGTGCACAGTACAACAACAGCACTTAACGGCATAAACAATCATATAACTCGTGGCCTTAACCGTAAACGTCCCTGTGAGAGAACGATTCTAGTAGCGTTGGACCTGTCAAAGGCTTTTGACACTGTCAGCCGTTCCACGCTACTAGAAGATATAGAGGCTTCCTCTCTCCCACAGAGGCTCAAACGGTGGTCGGCAAATTATCTAAGTGGTCGACTATTGTCGGTAATGTTTAGAGACAAATCGAGCAAACTTAGAAAAGTAAAACAGGGGGTTTCACAGGGTGGTGTCCTTTCCCCACTACTGTTTAACTTTTACATTTCAAAGCTCCCTCAACCACCAGAGGGAGTCTCGATTGTCTCTTACGCCGACGATTGCTCTATCATGGCGACTGGGAATGGAATTGATGACCTGTGTTCGAAAGTAAACGGATATCTCTCTGAAATTTCTCGCTTCTTCACTGCAAAGTGTCTAGCCCTCTCCCCTACGAAATCCTCCGCGACCCTGTTCACAACCTGGACGAAGGAGGTCAGGCTACCGCTAGGAATTCACGTCGATGACACACCAATTCCGACGGTGAATAATCCTAAAATACTCGGAGTAACATTCGACAGCCTGCTCTCCTTCTCTGCGCACGCAACCGCTATTGTCAATAAAGTACAGAGCCGCAACAAGGTCCTCAAGTCGTTAGCCGGCAGTACTTGGGGCAAAGACAAAGAAACGTTGCTGGCAACATACAAGGCAATAGGCCGGCCGGTTTTAAACTACGCAGCACCAGTGTGGTCGCCGGGGACTAGTAGGACGCAGTGGACGAAGCTACAGACGGTACAAAATACAGCACTTAGGACAGCGACCGGATGCCTCCTGATGTCACCAGAACATCACCTCCACGATGAGGCGAAAATGCTCCGAATTAGGGAGCACAACACGATGATCTGCGAGCAGTTTCTTGCTGGGAGCCACAGAAGTGGGCAGCGAAATAGACAGCTGCTTGCAGAGGAGCCCTCGCCGAGGCACGTCAGGAGGCATCTATATGAACTGACGGACGAAGTCCAGAGGTTCATTAAGCAACCTCTGGACCCGTCAGCTCACAGACAGGCCCTGAACGGCATTCACAGGGACGCAGTCTCGAATCATGTAGACTCAAGACCTGTGAATGCCGTTCCAGGCACACAAACACCGGACATTGACGCGACGGAGCTCCATCTGCCTCGGGAGACCAGGACAACAATAGCCCAACTTCGCTCTGGCTACTGCTGCAGGCTAAATTCCTACCTGAGTAGGTTAAATGCGGATGTGCCGAGCGAATGTCCGGCATGCGGAGAGACCCCTCACGACTCGTAACATCTCTTCGCATGCCCGGAAAAACCCACAACCCTAACGGCGTCGTCCCTATGGACCGATCCCATAGAGGCTGCACGCTTCTTGGGGCTGCCGTTAGTGGAAATTGACGACAACGATGAGATATTAGCCTATCTGGGCGGGGTTGTTGTAGCCGCTACAACAACAACAACAACTAAAAGCACCAAATTTTTTTAAACCAAAGGATGCTTTTTCATAACAGTTTGTATTTAACGATTGAATAGCCTCTACACGTGCTATGATGGCTCATGCTTCCAACGTAATACCGAAGTACTACACATTAAAACTGGTATATCTCGAGAAAGAAAAACCAAATCGCAACAAACGAAAATGAGCAAAAAAAATTTATGTTTTAATAATATAACCTCAAATATCACCAAAAACCGTATTTTTGGCACTTTGAGGTTCGGATATCTCAAAATTCGAATTAAGAATACGAATCTTTGAGCTGGAGAAAAAAGAATAAGTGGACGTAGTGTACCCCTTTCTGCTGAGTTCAATCGTAAACTTTTTTTGGTGCAAATCGCGCGATTTTTTATTACAAATTTCCGCCTGCGGCGCTGTTCTCTTTTTTCATATAAAACTATATTTTAATATATATTTAGTCAAATATGGCGTGTAGAATAATTTTTTGCTACAAATCATATATCACATTAAGGTATTTTTGTGCTCTTTCTGATAAACATATTTGTTAATATAGGTAATTACGTATTTTTTTACGAAAAACCTAAAAAAAAATTCCATTGTCTAATTTGCGCAACAAGGTTCCACTTCGGCGTTTGAACGTGGTTGCGCAAATTGGACTTTTCCATCAGTTATACTTAGTTCAGAAATAAAAGACGCTGGTGCTATGCATTAATGCAACTTGGAACTCGGCCTATGTGTGTAGAAACAACAATTCAGGTACCGTCAAATTATCGGAAGTAGCCTCCCAATATATACAAGAGAGGTTATAAATTTTTGGAAATTGGGCGTAGCCTCCCACGCCCACTTATGGTTACATGTGTATTAGACTGGGTCGATTTTGTATGGGGGAAAATAGAATGCATTTGACCGTATTTTAATAGTAATATTATGATGTCTTATGGCTAAGCCAATTGTTATTGGCCACGAAAGATTAATTCCAAACGTATCTTTAGTCCGCGCAATTGAATCAAAATGTATGAATTTTGAAAATGAAACTTTGGCTAGTAATATCTATGGAATGCGTCAATTGTTTATAAACAGGACGATATAGCAAATTAAGGGCTATTAAATTTAGTACCTCACGTTCATTTGCCATTTTTCATAAAGTCTCCAATTTTTAAGATATTAAGATAAAGCTTACAAAAGCTATAATTTTCCCTTATGAATTTTCAATCCTTCATTACTTCAGCAACCAAGTGAAAAATACAAAAAAGTGAGAGAAGATTTATTTCAAACGTTTTAATGTTTTCGGATGTTTATATAATATTAAAATGGCCATGGACTTGGTCACGCCGATTTGGTCAGTTTTCAAGATCGTGGTGAATGAAGTCAAACAAGTATTGTCAAAGTTTAGGAATCGTTTGATAAGTTAATAGTAGTTTCAAGCATATAAGTATTAACAAACGCTTTCACTATTACCAAGGGATTTGAGACAAATTAGATTTTCGACCCGCCCTAATGTGTATATCTTGGTAACCACTTTTTCCTTCCAAACTTGGCACAGTTGTTGGCATTGGTACAGTATACTAAATGGCCGAAAATTTAAAAAAATCGGACAATAACCACGCCCACATCCCATATAACGGTAATTTAGAGAAATACAAAATCTTCGAAAAAACAGGAAATATTAAAGCTAATTTATTCAAAATTGATGCTTGGAACAATTCTTCACCAAGAAATACGTTTATGGTAAAATTTTGGAAAATGGGCGTGGCACCCCCCACTTATGATCACATATATGTATATCGGTAAGCGTTCTACCAATTTGTACCAAACTCGGTATTTTTATTGTGCTTACCATGTAAAAGCAAAACGTTGAAAATTATTGAAATCGGACTAAAATTACGGCCGCTTTTCATATAACGGTAAATTTCAGAAATGCTTGAAACTGCAATATTTCGATATTTAAGGACGCTAATTTACTCAAAATTGATACACCCCGGCTTACCATCCAGCGGCAGGTTTCGGAAAGGTGAAAAAACATATATTTAATACTTGCGCCGGGTATTTAATGTTCGGCTCCGCCCGAACTTAGACTTTCTTACATGTTTTCTTTAAGCTGAATAACGGTAAATTGCAAATATCTCGAAAACGTATCCATAAAAACAAAAAATTAACCCGATTTTCGTAATCACCGAGCAATTATTCATAGAAATTGGATAGTGGCGTCTGGAGAACAATAACCAAACTAAAATTTGTGATCCAGTATTATTATCAGTAGATTACGACACTTTGATGTCCGCCATCTTGTAATTAAAAACAGCTGACGGCTGTGACGTCATCCGTACCAATCGCTCGCAATAACATTACAGGATTTTCAAAATTCAAGGCTGTAAAGTCAGGAGCTGTTCCGACGGTGAAAAGCAAGCGCAGCGTAGCCGGATATTAAAGAGAAGTAACAAAAAAATGGTCGCTGACTTACTCAAAAGTCAACAACACTGAATCGGATATAGATATATATCAAGTTTTATTTATTCAATGCATTAAATAGCGAAAACTTACATATTTTATTATTTCAAGTATAGCACAAACGACCAACAACTGCTGTTTTTCGATACTTTTTTCTCATTCGCGAAATGTCGTAACCTTTATATCCTTAAACCATGCAAGTGAAGTACGATCAGGGCGCGACCGAGCGAACGCGTAATAGAGATTATGCTATAAGTACGGTGACCATTCGTACCGATTTTGGCGGGACAGTACCGATTCTGAGAAAATTGTCCAGCTGAATATTTTTGAAAAGTCGGGACGTATAAGTATCCCGATTTTTCTTATTTGTACCGATTAGTTCCGATTTTTCAGTGTTTTCCTTTTCCTTGCACTCTGGTCCAAAAACAATTTTTCGTACAAACGTGACAGCACGTTCGTTATCACAAACAACATAGAATATAAGGGAGCCATAAACATAGCCAGCATCCTTATTTTCTGTCATCTTTGGTTATGTTTTATTCTGACAAACTGTCGCTGTATGGCATTCTTCCATTACTGTCACTGTTTTTTAAGGTTTTTGTAATGATTTGTTAATTTTTTTTAATGAAACAATTTTAACTTGATTTTAGTGGAATTATGAAAAATAATACTAATTCCCTTAAAAAAAGTCATGGAAGTATAAATAGCCCCTTTCGATTATTTAATGTTTATTATTTCTTATGAAAGTGAAATACTATGTAAGCCAAAATTTCATTTTGTACAAAAATGAGCAAATTCGACAAAGTTTCATCAAAATTTTTAGCTTTTTAATTAGATTTCTACGAAGCACTCTGGGTATGCAGTTTTGTAGCCCATTCGACTCAAAGTGCAAATTTTAAATGACTAGGACCTACCGTTGATTATTACATTTTTTATTTTTTTTTGAAAGTGTTGCTCATTTTTTCTATTAAAAAAAAATGGTTGGAACGTACTTTGTATGCAAGAAAATGCGTGAACAAAAAATTTCCAAAAATCAACGGTAAGTCCAAGCTACTTCAAACGTGTCCTTTACTATACTAAAATTTAATGGTCAACATTTGTTAAAATTCGTCTAATTTTTCTTTATGTTCTACCAGTTTGAAATTTTGATTTACGTGTTTTTTAACCGACTTCCAAAAAAGGAGGAGGTTATCAGTTCGTCGGAATATTTTTTATTTATTTATTTTTTTTATGTATGTTACCGCATAACTTTGGACCACGTCAACGGATTACGATAATTCTTATTGCACGGTAGTGTCTCACAGGCGGTCCCACACTAATCGGGTCCGATCACTGGGGGTCTTTTCCCTATTTACATTCTCACCACCGTATATACATATGTGGGTACACATCTTTTCGATAATTTTTCAAGTTTGTTCCCTTTTTTTTTGTTTTAAATAAAACTGTAATAAAAGATGTTATGTCTTTTTATTTTAAAAACAAAATTGTATGTTCGGATCCGATGCTTTAGAAATGTCCCGATTTTTGCTCACTTAAATCTGGTCACTGTATCCTGTAGCTATAAGCCGCTCACCGCTCAGCCACCTTTCCTATAAACAAAATTTTCGAAAACCGTTCACGTGGTTCAAAGTTATGGTCTGCTTATGGCAACTTAACGTAACTTACGGCTCTCTCTTAAAAATTCTGTTAAATGGGTGTTGCTTATAATTGAACAGCCGAAACTTAACGTAACTTAATGCCACGTCGAAATCTATTTCATTTTGATTATCTGAGTTCTATGTTCCGGTAACATAGATGAAAAAAATAAATAAATAAAATATTGCGATGAACTGATAACCTTCCGCCATTTTTGAAGTCGGTTAACAACAATAAAAACGCCTATGATGATAAGTATAACGACATCGACAACTAATTAGAGCAAAAAGGCTATTTCCCCACCAAATATCTTTTATTTTCTTTCTTGAGCCGACTATTGTAGTATATTTGGAATGGCTTTAAGATTTGCAACTTCAAATGGTTTTGTTTACAAACAAAAAAACGGAAGCTTTGTCAGCCTAATAAACAAATACCACTACGTAGGCATGCATATGCAATTGTATAACAAAAGAGGAGGAGCCGCGAGAACACTCTGTAAAAGCACAGAGCGCTTGGTGTCTCCATAGAGAGCGACTAAGGCCACATAAATTCGACTAAAAAAAAACGCAACGATGGAGAGTGATAAGACTTTTCCGCTCATTGCCGAGGTGCTTTTCCTGCTCCCTTATCAACAATAACAATACCAAAATGTGCCAAAATCCCAAATCTGCAGGCGCTTTACGTTTTTAAGGGTAGTAAAAAAGCTTTTTCTATTTACATTAGAAGGGGCGCTGTTGCCAACAGCATATTTTGAAACAATGTCGCAAATTTTACCAATTTGATTAAATAATTCAAAATTAATAACAATTTTGTGTTTAATACTCTAATAAATTTTAAGAGTGCTCTACAATCATGCGAATTTGTGACAGTTGTTATTGCGCAAGAACAATTAAAAAATTATTGGTTTAACTAGAATTAAAATTATTAGCAACTGTCAATCAATGAGGCCCACGAACGGGCAGACTGAGTACTAATGAGGGGAGTGGCGGCGGGCGACATCGCATTCGAATACTTTAGAGAGCACTTACAATGGCTGTGTACATTTTAACGTTAGTTTTGTGGGGCAGTGAGCAACACCGTTATTTGGCATTGCCGTGGAGACGAGGCGGCTAGGGTTGTGGGCTTGTCGTTGCCGTTGCCGTTGCCGTTGCTGGGGCCGTTGCTGTTTTTATGAGATTTGCGCGCTTTTGTTATTGTAGCAATTGCTGGCACGTCCGTATGTAGTTGTTGTTTGCGGCATTTGTTGCCTGGCACTAGCCACATATGTATGTACATAAATATGTATGTTCCTTTATACATACATATGTATGTATGCAGGTACAAACATAGTTAAAACACATGCGCCGCGCAGTGGCTCTTGGCTTTTGCGGGCTTTGCCAAAAGTACTCGCACTAATTTCGATTCAGTACACTTTCACACGAGCGCGAGCGTTTTGCAGAGCGGATCATAAAATTTGCAATTTCACATTTACATATTTTCAAGAATAAAATATTTGTACATACATACATACTACATTTATGTTTATATAAACTACATGAAGTGGCTAAGGTGCGCAACAACAAATCACAATAATTAAAACCAAAAAAAGGAGGAGCTTTGAAGTATTAGAAATATTAGAGGAATATTTACATATGTACATATGCATGTACATACATATGTCGCGTATGTATGCGTACATATTTAGTGCAAATACTTCTATGAATAAGAATAAAATTAGTGAAATATAAATAAACGTGAGCAAAAATGATTCATAGCGGATTTGGTGTTTGGTGCTACTGAAAAAATATAAGAAACTGTATGTGAATATTTTATTGATTAAGTTTTCTGTGGCTCTTAACGACTGGACATTCATTTCTTTTCAGCTTTTTGACAAAATGAGCTGAAGTGTGTGCATACATACTAGAGGGCTGCATGAATTCTTTCAAAACGGCTTATGAATTATTCATATACAAAGCGAATGAATGATTTTGGTTTAAATTTTTTTTTGAATATACGTGAATACCTGTTCTGTTATATGTGTCGACATTACAATATTCTAACAAAGTAAAAATAAATTGAATTGAAGTTAATGAAAATTTTTTTTATAAATATCGAAGGAGATTTAAAAAGATTTTAGTTTGAAAATACTTTCGAAAAGGAATTTCAAAAATGAGAGCTTAAATTATCAGTTTTATTTTATTTTTTTAATTAAGAACTTTTTTCCCCGGCTTAGGGTGTTTCGAAATTTGATGAAATTAACAACCTGCACTTGGCGAGACTTCTCTTCACTCAGAAACGGCTGCACTGTTGACATATGACACTCGGATCTCTTATGACTCTAACTAACATTTGAAATATTATTCAAGTTTTTGAAATTAAATTTTGGGCGTTTTAATGCCATGCGGGTTCAGTAGTAGATATTAACATGCGTGAGGTTGAATGGCGACCTAAGGGTCTATCGTTTAGGGTTTTAGGAGTTAGGCAGTTAGATAATGCCGAAGGCATATTAGGACTGTGTTCCTATCTCATTTCCTGGAATGACATCTCATTCGATCAGAAGGTGTAGAATAACAGAAACAGCAGAGATCGTTGACCAAATGCCTAATTTATGCAAGTGACCCTTCAGCCAAAACCCGCTATGATTAGATGTATAGTTTGGTATTTTTGGTGGTGTTAATTGCCAGGCCCTAACCAAATAAAGTCGTTTACTATCTACAAAAATGCTATCGCTATATGGCGTTAGAGTAGATTTATTTAATGAATTTCATTAGAGATAAAACAAAAAAATAAAATAAAAAAATAAAATATAATATACCATATATAAGTGATAACGATCTGAAGAGGATAAAAAGAGCGATGATTTTATTTTAATATACAACACTGTATTATGAAATATGTAAATATACATACATACATACATACATATGTATATAGAAATACATTCTCATAACAATGCAAAAATACATATGTATGTATGCCCTCAAAATACCTATAGACCTAAATAACAAATGTGCATACAGCTTGTGTGAAGAATTTTAGCGATTATTTTAATTATTATTTTACGATAATTGAGGCAATTGTAGCGAAGTAAATTAAATCACGCGCGGATGACATATGTATATACATATGTACTTACATATATGTATGTATATATACATAACGGGTGATTTTTTAAGAGCTTGATAACTTTTTTTTTAAAAAAAACGCATAAAATTTGCAAAATCTCATCGGTTCTTTATTTGAAACGTTAGATTGGTCCATGACATTTACTTTTTGAAGATAATTTCATTTAAATGTTGACCGCGGCTGCGTCTTAGGTGGTCCATTCGGAAAGTCCAATTTTGGGCAACTTTTTCGAGCATTTCGGCCGGAATAGCCCGAATTTCTTCGGAAATGTTGTCTTCCAAAGCTGGAATAGTTGCTGGCTTATTTCTGTAGACTTTAGACTTGACGTAGCCCCACAAAAAATAGTCTAAAGGCGTCAAATCGCATGATCTTGGTGGCCAACTTACCGGTCCATTTCTTGAGATGAATTGTTCTCTGAAGTTTTCCCTCAAAATGGCCATAGAATCGCGAGCTGTGTGGCATGTAGCGCCATCTTGTTGAAACCACATGTCAACCAAGTTCAGTTCTTCCATTTTTGGCAACAAAAAGTTTGTTAGCATCGAACGATAGCGATCGCCATTCACCGTAACGTTGCGTCCAACAGCATCTTTGAAAAAATACGGTCCAATGATTCCACCAGCGTACAAACCACACCAAACAGTGCATTTTTCGGGATGCATGGGCAGTTCTTGAACGGCTTCTGGTTGCTCTTCACTCCAAATGCGGCAATTTTGCTTATTTACGAAGCCATTCAACCAGAAATGAGCCTCATCGCTGAACAAAATTTGTCGATAACACACATTTCGAACCGAACACTGATTTTGGTAATAAAATTCAATGATTTGCAAGCGTTGCTCGTTAGTAAGTCTATTCATGATGAAATTTCAAAGCATACTGAGCATCTTTCTCTTTGACACCATGTCTGAAATCCCACGTGATCTGTCAAATACTAATGCATGAAAATCCTAACCTCAAAAAAATCACCCGTTACATAGATACGTATGCACACATGTATCATTAATGAATACCTTTTTCTGTATATATATACGTATTTAAAAAATAAAGTCCGCTCCCGTTGCAAAAATAACTCAAGTAATCGCATTCACCAACTAAATTATTCAACAACAAATCTGCGGTGGTGGTGGTGGTGGTGGCGGCAGTTTGACTATAGCTATTTTCGACGCAGCGAATTGATTCTTAAAAAGCAATGAACTGAAACTACATAAAGATGTCATCAAGCATTTCCGATGCCTGAACGCAGTGACGCTAAATTAACAGCGTCTAAAAAACAGCAGCCAATTAAAGACGTCAAGTCGAATTCAATAAAAGTGATTTATTTATTTTTTTAGTGTTTTCGCCGATATTCTAAGCAAAACATTCCCAACCACATTACTTATTACATACATATATGTATGTATATATTAACAATGACAATGTTATAAATAAATATAAGCAAATGCCCCCACCTTACTCTTGTCTATAAAACCACCGTAAATATTTTTGGCCGATCACAAAGGCCAAAAGAAAATGCGTGAACAAGCGAAAGTTGTTCTAAAATAAAACATTTTTCAAAAGCTGCAATATCTACATACAAACAAAAAAATTATGAGTTGGACACGAAAATTGTGCACTCCAACAACCGTTTTTTGTTCGTTTGTTCGTTTGTTTGTTTGTTTTAATGTTAATGAATGAATGAATTGGTGAATGCGCAGCTGCTGACAAACTTGCTCATAAGTGTACATACATACCACCAAGGTGTATATAAGTAAGAAATTACACCAACAAATTATTTGCAGATATCCGTACTGTCATTGGTATGAGTTACAACAAACACATCATTTTGACGCAATGCCCTCCACGGCGAAAAAATTAGCTGTCGCCCCGACACCACCTTGTTAAATACACCTTGGCAGCCACAGTAGCGCGCGGCCACGGTTTGTTAGGCTGCCTGGCTGGAGGGCTGGATGGCTGGTTGTCGTGCACCACTACTGGACGACAGTAAGAAATCAATAAAACTTGGTTTTCATATTTTTGATGGCTGCGCTTGGTTTACATTTCTTGTGGCATTGTGTCTTCTGTGTTGCCTGTGCGCTTTGCGCTTTTACATACCCTGCAAAAAATTGTGCGACTAATCTCTATAAAGAGTATTCCGAGATTACTCTCAATCGGGTACAATTGGGCATTAATTAGTCGCAACTAGTCTCATACGGGTACTAATGGGGATCAATTAGTCTCGACTCATCCCTTACGGGTATAATTGGAGATCAATTATTCCCCGACTCATCTCTAACGGGTACTATTAACGATTTAATGATATGTACGCACTTAGTCAATGAAATTTCATGTGCGGCGTTGGCACACAGAGAGAGTATTCTCCTAACAAAACTGAGCAACCCGGTTCGAATCTGAGCTGGCGCAAATTTTTATTTTAATTTTTTTAAAGTTACTAGTCGCTATTTGTACCCGTTCGGGTATAAAGGGGAACAATTAGTCTCTTCATAGGACATTCTCGAACAAAAGCGAACAGTTCATTCCATATAAAGAGATCAAAAGTGGTATTAGTCGCATGTTCCTTTGCGATTGCTCCCGGAGTCATCCCGGATTAGTCGCATTTTTTGCAGGGTAATTTCCTTCCGCTTCCGTTGTAGTGGTGTAAAGCAGTGATTCCCAAAGTGGTCCAAGTGGACCCTCAAGGGTCCACGGGAGACTCGACGGGGGTCTACGTTGGTGTGAAAAAAATATGGGGTTGCACGAGTTGTAAGTCAGGGTCCACGAAAATTAATCTTATGGTTGCTTGGTAGCCCCTATATTTAACTTAAAGTTTTTTGAGTGGTGTATATTGCTCCTGACGCACTTCTGCACTTACCGTCACTTTATGCCCACATACGTGTGGACGCCTTAAAAGTCACCTGCAGAATAAAAAGAAACGGATGTTGGTGTAACTCTCAGTGGGGGGAGGTGGAAATCGCTGGCGGCAGAGATTTGAGCATTTGTGTCTATTCAATGCTACACGATAGTACGCCACCATACCTTTGCTGAAGAGATTCTATAATGTTGAGTTCCCCGAGGCTGAATGCTGGTTTAATTCCAGCACTGAGCCACACTGCGCACACCTTACTGATGGCTCCAAAACTGACTCTGGGTCAGGATCTTGGGTAATGGTAATAAGCAGGGAACGGATTTTTAAAAAAAGGCGAAAAAAGGCAAAATAAAATAGCGAAAAAGGCAGGAAAAGGCCCTAGGTGTTGCAAAAAAAGCAACATAAGGTACTAAAAAAGACAGAAAATACGAAGAACAATCAAAAAATACATTTATTTTAGAAATGTTTATATTACAAGTAAAAAGAGAAAAACTATGAACTAGTTTCATTATGGCTGCGTTTCTTTATACATTCCGGATAATCCCATTTCACAGCCGGAATAAAAAGAATGCGTTTGAAATATACGTTAACATATCATCAGGAACGTTCTAAAGAATAAGTAAACGAAAAAGTTTATTCCAAACGTTCAGAATGAATAAAAAAATTCAGCTTATATGAAAAATTTGTACTTTGAATCTTTGACTATTTTATCCCTTCGAGTTTCTAACTCATAAAACTTTAATCTGTATAGTTGTAGTAACATTGAACCACAAGATGCATTTTGAAGTTTTCTGGCAGCATTTTCATTGGATTTTCGCGAAAAAAAACCTTGAATGCACTAAATGTGCGCTCGACGTAAGCTGATACAAGTGGAGCCCAATTTAAATATGGAACTTTTGAAAAGTTCATATTATCAGGAATAAGGGAGTTTTCCTCGCCCTTTACAATTTTATCCACATCCCTTATTGTCTTCAAGCCTACGTTAGCTGAGAAAACGGCATTGAATTTTTCCAACACCAATTTGGCAAGAGGTCCCTGCGCTTCTAAATATAAGCTGCATGGGCATGTGTATATTTTTTAATCTTAAAAAAAAAAATTTAAATGCTATAATCACTTTTTTAAAGGTAGAAAATGCAAAAAAGGCAAATATCTTAAAAAAGGCAAAAAAAGGCAACATCAAATGTGTACATATGGAACCTGGGAAAGCTAAATCGTGGACATTCTTAATCGAATGTACTCTATCTCTTTAGCAGAAAAAAAGGCAATTTCCATAAAATCCGTTCCCTGGTAATAACGCTATCGCTCGGAGTGCCCTTAAAAAATATAACTCCTTAGAGCGAGAGAGTACTTTGACAGCTTTACGAGCTCTATTTTTTAAACTTGCAAGTGATAATCACATTATTTTATTAAATGGAACACAAGAAAATACTTTATTTTTATTTTTGCCACTCCGAATTTAGCTTGGAACTCGCTCGTGATGCAAATTTACATCCTTAGATCTAATCTTCACATTTGTTGACAAGCTTTGCGAATATGTTAGAAATTTAGCAGCGGAGGTCCAACGAAACCATTGGAGTTTTGAATGGGGTCTACGAGAAAAAAAGTTTGGGAACCTCTGGTGCAAAGTAAGGGCAAGCCGCCATTAAAATATGTTTACCAGCGCTGCATGCATGGCTTGACGGTTAAGTAGTTAGAAATGAAATAATAGGGAATTCACATGAGGCGATTTTTAACAACTTTTAGTTGAAAGCAACAATCGCCTGGTGTAAACGGCCATTCAACTAATCGCTTTGAATGAAGTTGGTCGGCTGCCTACTTTCGTTCAACTTTTGATTCAACTAATCGCCTGTGAAAGTTGAATCATGTAAATTGCCTACAAGTATAACAATGAGTGCAGAATTTTTTCAGAATTTTCTTTAGTTTTCGTACAGAAGTTTCTTTACGAGGTCGTGTCAACCACTTCATCTAATGTCCACTGAAGATTTGTAAAAAAATCCTTACATAAATGAAGATTTCGGGAACTTTGGTTTGCAGGGATTTTGTAGTATTTGCATACGTAAGTATGTAAATGTAATGTACTTGCTAGTTGCATTTGACAATTTATTTGCAAATACGTTAAGTGCAGAAAAAAATAAAATATTGAAATTTCTAATAAGACGTGTATGGAAAGTTCCATATTTGTTCATTGGGAGTGTCTCCTCCCAATCGGCAGAGGGAACTCGTCGGTTCTCGCAAATTTGGACATAGGTTGAACAGTACATAGATGAGTTTCAGAGACCTCACAATCATCTCATTTGATCAATACCTTTAATAATTTTACTTTCAAACTCGAATATCGGTAAAAGTAATGATTTTAGATCTAAAAGAAGACTAGCCTTTTGCTAAAGCATAAATCTCAGCCTGGAAGAAGCTGCAGTTATTTCGGGCTAGAGCACAACGCTGGTTTCTTACTCCATCTTTAGGCCACATGATGGAAAAGTGCAAACAATGTTTCTCAACAGTGTTGATAGACAATGTTTCTTCGTGTTTTTTTTTTTAGCACCAGAGCGCACCCAGAGGCTGTTTTTGGTAAAAATTAATTGCATATTTCAGATTCCTCGCACCCGAAAACGCCCAAAGGCCTTTTGATGGTATAAATATTTTCATTTAAATCAATTTCAAATGTTTTAAATGCTGCTCTGCGACCACCAACTTCAAATTGATAAAAACGCTTGAAATCGCCAACCTGGAAAAACTGAGAAATTACTTCTCTATATTCAATCCAGATTTTCAGAAAGGCACGGTTACACCTATACCCCAGCCGACTACCGAACAAGTGTAAGGAATGCTTCCGGTTCTCAACTTACTTCTTCTTTGTTTAAGACCCTGTGTGGGCAATTTAGAAAATACTTAATTGCATTGCAGGTGTCAAAGGCAGTCTTAAGTGGCGTTCTTAAGACTCTTGATTTTTGGCTTCAGTCTAATTCGATGTTCCAAAAGCAATCAGTCCACCAGTTCGTCAAGCACATCTCTTGCAGAGGACGTTTAGAGCAGTTTCGCTTTCGCTGCAGACCCTCCAGACGCTAGCTAGCGCAACTTCCATTCTCTGTCTAGGTAGAGTCTTTACCGAGATCCCCAATAGAGTATCTGTATCTTTTTATTGGTCTGCGGTATAAAAGCTAACGATGGAATTTCTTCTAAAAGATGCCCCTGATATAAGTTGGCCATTTGGAGCTATAAAAAAAAGGGTATTTGTGCTTCAGGCTCTGGAGCTAAGATCGTCGTTCTGCAGTCGACCGATTGTTGACACGCAAACCGTGGGATTACCAATTTTTTTATGCACCATATTGAGCAGAATAACTTTTAATCGGTCTGACTATAGGCGTGTACCCAAAGTATCGACACTTTCCGAAAACGTTCAGTCTTTCATTTACCTACTCGATATACATATCATCGATGTTTTTGCAAATCCGCCCATCGACCAGTTGCAAAACCGCCTAAATCGCCATTGTGGCAAAAATGAGATTTGGTAACCCTGATCTCCAGGCATCGAGATTTATGCATAAAAATCGTTAAATCGTTATTAAAATAAAAGATTTGTAAAATAATAGCTTGAGAAAACACTGCCTATCAAGGCAATGCCTTCAATGATTAAACCGTTTTTTCGCTCCTGTAAAATTTGAGTGCCGTAAGATAGGCGGTTTTGCAGTTGGACGATGGGCGGTTTTGCAAAAACATCGACGATATGTATGTTTATTAGTTTTCCACGTCAGGTACTTATCCAGAGTTACTATCGCGAAAAGACTAAGGTTAACCTACGTATATATGTATGTATTTGTGTATATGTATGTACATATGTATGCAGTGGCGGATTTAAATATTTGCCGCCCCTAGGCAATTCATAACTTGCCGCCCTTTTTTCACGAAAAAAAAAAAATATATATATATATCAAATATGATTGTTATTGTCAGTGCTTTATTACAATATAGTAAAACACGATGTATTCTGCACTGAAATGCTTTAGAGGTTTGGACAAGTAGAATCCAATTATCAGGACATTGAAGTAGCGCTATGCGAGTATACAAAATAAAATCGCTCATCCGGAAGATTTTTTGACCTCGCGCAAGACAAACAGAAGACCATACACAGATACACTGCCTAATTTGACATACGACGGAAGCTGACCTTCAGATTATTCACGTTATGATACACTTATGAAAAACTGGTGGGCTTGGAATCAAGAATTTTCTCGAAAATGCACGCTCGTTTTTCGGCAGTGTTGTCAAGTGTGGTAACCTTTTAGATGATTCTCGTTCTCGGGGCAGCGTGTCGGCTGTTTCTTTGCGTCACGCGCAGGCGCGCCGTCAGGTTTCTAAGCCGCGTGAATGAAAGTTAAATGGAAATTTCAACGACTGCTATACTAAGGAAAAATTCGCAGCGTAATTCTAATTTTGAATTGTATTGAATGAGATGAATCATTAATAATATTTTACAGACACAAACACAATTTCAAGTGCAGCTGAATCCAAATAAATTTTTTTCTTTTAATTTAGCTGTCTTAAATTTTGCCGCCCCTTAATTCTGCCGCCCTAGGCTTCAGCCTATGTTGCCTGTACGATAAATCCGCCACTGTATGTATGTATGCAGATAGATACAAATATATGTATGTACATATGTACATAAATATGAATATACTTTTCTGTATGCTTTCCGGGTACGATGCGTGCATGCCAAAGTTGGTTGGCAGCTGATTGCATTTCTCTGTAACATGCAACCGATGCACACAAGGCAAAAAAGACGATTCAGCTGGACAAAAATAATTAACTGATAAAATTGATTTGTGGTGTGGGAAATTAAATATTATATGATGCTTTAAAACTATCTAAGCGAAAATAACGGCATTAACAACAATATAAATTTACCGACCCCTGCGAAAAATGGTTTTATTCACTTCGATATGATGAAACATGATATTTACATGAAATAAATAATAGTAAGAGAAAAACATTGTACAGGTAGACCTCGGACAACACGGGGGCTTTGTCTTCTTCTTCTTTTTTGGCGCTGTAACCGCCTAAGCGATTTTGGCCGAGTTCAGCAAAGCACGCCAGTCGTTTCTCGGCTGTGCCAACTGACGCCAATTGGAAACGCCAAGTGAAGCCAAGTCCTTCTCCACCTGATCTTTCTATCACAGTGGCGGCCTCCCTCTTCCTCTGCTACCACCAGCGGGTTCCGAGTTGCGATCGGGCGGCATCTTTTTTCTCTGCAGCTTCCTGACACTTCTCATCATACCAGTTGTTCTTTCGGGCTCGCTGAAATCCGACTACTTCTTCGGCGGCGGTAGTTAATGAGCGGGAAATGTGGTTCCACTGCTCGCATATGTCGGTTTGTTGAAGAGTGCTCTCTGAGAGCAGGTGTGAGAGCCAGTAGCGAAAGCACTGGCTGTCTGTTGTGATTGCAGCTTTTCAACGTTAAGCTTTCCTTGCATATTTGGGCGCACATTTTTTGCTGCACAGAGGCGGGTGCGTATCTTGGCTGCAACAAGATAGTGGTTCGAGTCGATGTTTGGGCCTCGGAGTGTGCGTACGTATAAAACATTGTAAGCGTGCCTTCCGTCTATCACAACATGATCGATTTGGTTTCTCGTTTTCGATCCGGAGACAGCCACGCAGCTTTCTGGATCTTTTTATGCTTGAACCTAGTACTGCATACTACCATGTTTCGGGCCCCGGCGAAGTCGATCAGCCTCAATCCGTTGTCGGATGTTTCCTCGTGGAGGCTGAATTTTCCGACGGTGGTTCCAAAGATCCCTTCTTTGCCCACGCTGGCATTGAAGTCGCCAAGCACGATTTTGTTATCATGACGGGGGCAGCGCTCGTATGTGCGCTCCAAGCGCTCTTAGAAGAGATCCTTGGATGCCTCATCCTTCTCTTCCGTCGGGGCATGGGCGCAGATGAGCGAGATGTTGAAGAATTTTTGTAAAAGTGCTACGAAAAACCTTCGTGGTCTTGTACAATGTACGAAACTTTCGTTCATAAGACGAACACATTTTTCACAAAGAAACCAGATTTATCGAACCGTTCGTAAATATAACGGAGAGACTTTCGTTAGGCATTTTTTCAGTACAATTTACGAAATCGTACGTTTATTTTTCGAAATACATTCCTAAATTACTGAACACATGTGTGCAAGATATTAATTCGGCAAGTTGCGGGTACTTTAGTAGCATAATGCAAAACGTTGCTTCATAACTATTAGTGTCCCTTAGTTAGTCAAAGATTAAGGAAAGTTCATACGTATTTTCATAGACACTAACACCCTTATTCTAGAACCCGAATTTTCGCAATTCGTAGCTAAGTTACGAAAAACGATAAAAAAAATATTATTATATTTTCGATTTTTGTGCAGCTAAATCGCCAATTTTGCCTTATGTGCGATGGCACAAAGTGGCAGGTTGCCGCTGCACCTTTGCACTCACATACGCGCGCATACATACATATGTGCAAAACATCCATTTGCCACTTTCTCATACAAATTTCATAAATTTATTTGTGAACTTTATTTTCCAGTCGTTGTCTGCAGACTAATCGCACAGCTAGTAATAAATCAGACAAAAGTGCTATAAAATATTAACAAACAATAAGTAAAATCAGTGGTGAAGAGGAAATTGTGCCGCATGTATTGCACTTCGCATCAAAGAAACAATCAACAACTGGCGTTGTAGTGTCGCCACGGTGAACGGACGGCGGTTAAGTAAATGAGATTAACCACCTCGCATTGGCGCGCCGTTCGGCGGTATTTTTTAGTTTTCACCGCCATTGCATTGCTGCCGCTAGCGCTTGTCTATCTGGTGCGAAACGAGCAAATTTACCGCATCAAAGGATATGAGGTAAGTCCATTTATACACATACTAAGTACATACATATATGTATACCTGATTTTGTATTTTTGTATGTACTGTGCTCCTTACATACCCATCCCACAATCATATTTATACAAATTTAAAAATTTTCGAATTACACAAGTCGCTACTGATTTTTGTTTTTTGTTTTGAGTTGAGCGCAAATCTTTACTTATCACTTATTGGCGATAGTTAAACAGCAAATACTAGAGTCAAATCGATAACCCAGGTCATTGGCTCATCACTGCTTTAGTTTTATTATTTTTTATGATTAGGTTGCTAATTTCATTGTTTGCTACATAATTTTTGTAAGTACTTCGCTTATTTAAAAAAAAAGAAAGAATATATATATATATCGCAAATATTTTCAACGCATTCGTCCCTCACTGCCTCGTACGCTTACAAACATATGCACGCAGGTACACACACACATAACTACAGTATTAAATTCTAGCTTTGTGATGTTTACGCAACCATTTCAACGGTTGAGTGTCTATCAATCAGGTGTAAATGAATGCATTTAAGGGCGTTAAGTGGAAAATCAAACAATATTAATATATGTATATATTCAATATTTATAGTAAGCTGATCATGTGCAAAAACTTATAAAAATATACATACGTACGTACATTGGTATATATGTACACATTTAGATACATGCATAAATAGTTTTTTTTCAGTACCCCGTCAGAAAGGGTACTTTGCATACGTTCCGCTCAATGATGCAACTGACAGTTGAGTAGACTGTGTGTGTTGTGTTGGCATAGAGAGCGTCAGATTGGCAAGCCTTGCGTCGACGGACCCAACGAGCGTTGGCCAACACTCAACTTTTGATGCATGTAAGTCCGTCACTGCTGACAGTTGTATAACCCCGCGTTTACACAAGACAAGACCAATGAGAATATGCACATAATTTACGCATTGTTTGAGCAAAGTAGGCATCCGGACAATAAACTGTCTTCGAAAAGCCAGAGACAGTGATGAAGACATCAAGATAAGTGGGAATATATTAGTAAAAAAAAAAATGTGAATGTTTTGCTATTGTATCTGAAAAATTGACTTGTGTAAACCCCAAGTACGCGGGGCCATAAGGAACAGCTGGTTTTTGTTTGCAGACGCAACGCCTTCATTGTGACGTATCTCTACGGTACGTACGCCACTTCCTTCGCATACTTTTCCGTTATTGACGTACAAGTACCCATTCTGACGGGCCTATAAGCAGTAAGAGTTAGTACCGTACGAAAACATTAGAGTACAGATATACATATAAATAAACATGTACGTGCACGTACGAAAGAAAAGTAACACATATGTACGTTTATAAATAAACATGTACACAACACATATAAGAAAACGGTACGTACTCACGTACACAATAAATTCACAAAAACGGTACTAGATTGATTTCGGAATGCTTACAAATTGAGAAGTTAGCAGCTTACTGCCAATATAGAAGTATTACATATATGGATTCTGCCTTTTAAACCCCAACGTGTGGGAGATTATTGGAGATTACTTAAATCATGCGCAATTGTACTCCATGGAAACGAAGTCGGGTGTACTTTCTTTAGTGATTAGTCGCACATTTTCCTTCAGGGTAAGGAAAAATGTATCACAAACACATTTACCACATGCTATGTTTTTATGTTATGAGTATGAAAGCACACTTCCGAAACTTAAAAGCTACATATAAACTTCCAGCACCATTTGGCGTAATTTAATGAGCGTAATGAGTATCCGATTGCTAGACAAGTAAACAAATCAGTTTGATTTTGGTTTTATGAAGCTTCCAGAGAGCAATACTAATCATTAACGGTAATCAAATTAAAATGTCAGCATTTAGTTTTTGCTAACGGAACTATAGTTACATTTTTTTTTTTTAGTCGAAAAATAGCTTAATTACGAAGCCCAAAATTGTTAAAACTTCCATTTTCAACAAACCAGAGTGGTTCATTCATGCCTTTTAATTAGCGATTGTGTGCAGCCGTCTGGATACATATACATACTGACAGGCCCTGCATATTTACCTTGAGTACTACGTTAATTTGTCCATGCAAATAAGCCACGTCTTTTTACAGTACGTCTTCCGGCACCCTGAAATACACATACACATACATATGTATACCCATGTACAATTGTATCGCCATATGAGTTGCACGCATGCACATACATACATACATATGTATATATGTACATATGTATGTATGCTTACACTTGACCCTGGCACTAGTGACCACGATTGCGATTACTCCTCGCCGGGCGATTGAGGGGCATAGCCATAAACTTGTGTGTATTGTAGCGCACACACTTGCACTCAAGAGAAGCATTTTAAATGCTTTTCTTTGCTTTATTTATATGCCATTTTGAAAATTTGTTTACCACCATTTCGTTGTTCATTGTTGCTATTGTTGCAGTCCAGTAGCACTTTGTTGTGTGATTTAGAATTTGAACTTACATTGTTAGTGTGTTAGTGTAGATAGTGTTGTTGATGGAAACGATGCGAGGCGTGGATGAAATCCAAAAGCGAATGTCATACAAATCATTAATGTGCGAATGCGAGCACATTGGAAATACTACATATCGCCGATGTTTTTGCAAAACCGCCCATCGACCAATTGCGAAATCGCCTATCTTACCGTACTCAAATTTATAGGAGAGTCTGGAAAGTGTTGTCTCGAGATTATAAGTGAGCATTGTCTATTTGCTTTTACAGCCCATTCCAAGCCAAGGAGCAAGGAGCTAAGGAGCAAAGGATTTTAGCCGGAAAGTTTACCGACCACATGTATTTCAATTGGCACTTTCACATTAGTGTAGCATACATGAAATAGGAGCGGATTCATTTCGGCATACCGCACTGTTTGTTACAAAAAAAAAAAATAAATATTTAGAACTACGTCAAGGCCCTTGAAGTTTTCCATGTCATTTATATGGGGAAAACACTTTCGTAGAAATTGTTTGGAGTTCTTGAAAATCAATATTTTTCGATCAGAAGCTCTGTTTCTCTTTAGGAGACTTCCAATAACAATACCCAATTACTTATTGAACCATTTTTTAATATCAAATAATTTTATAGGTTCCCCAAAAACCCCAAAAAACGCAATGACACTCTTGCAGCAAATGTGCGATATGTACATACATACATACATACATTTGTATATCGAGCCCTAAATTTTCGTTTGGATGCAGAAGTGCTCCTGAATCATCTGGAGGTATTTCTGCATCAAAAAAAGAACAATTAAAAAAAATATCGCCTACCTTTTTTTTGGTTAGGGCTCCATTTGTAAATAAATAAATAAAAAAAGTTTTTGTTGAGAGCGCGAGCGAAGCTTGGAGCGAAATAAAATACCGGAGAGGAGCTGGAGCTGAGCGATGAAAAAAAAAACTTTGCTCCGAAGCCCTGGCTAAAAGGCCCTACATATGCTTCAACCGGCCGGTAATTTTATATGCCACAGAAATATGACCGATGCGTTTATAATAATGACGTCGGATGGCAGCTCAAATGATGGCCCAACTCTAAGCTTAGATGAGAATTCTACGTAGGAAATTACATCGAAATATTCAATGAAAAGTCCTTTACAGGAATATATTTTTCAATGATCATTTTAATGCTCATAAACGTGAACTATTTACTCCTTATGAATTATTTCTAGGTTATTGTTTATAGCACTATGGCTCGGTTAATAGGCTGGTTGTATTAGAATTTTTGAAAATATGGTTTAACCAGCTATTTAGTATTGAAAAGAAATTAGCACTATAGTAAAAAGCAAGCTTTCTAAATATGAATGAAGGCGGCCCATAACTGGTGGACACAAGATTTAGTGGAGTTATTCCTTTTCGTGTAGTTAACATCCGTTCTAAATACGAACCTAATCGGACTATAAATACGGGGTTTTCAAATATCTCCACTCTTGCGCCATTCCGTTGTTTTAAAAATATCTTTTTTAACCGATTTCACAAAAAGAACCTTTCATCAATTCGTCGAAATATTTATTTATTTATTTATTTTATTTTTATTTATTTATGTTACTGCATAACTTTGTACCACGTTAACCGATTTCTATAATAATTTTTTTTTTAAGGAAAGGTGTTACCTCACAGGTGGTCCCGTTGTAATTTGGTCTAAATCCGATCATTGGATCATCAAGAGATTAACGATAATCTTAAATTTTTATATGAAAAATGAAGTCGATTTTGTTTTTTGCTTAAAATTTAGTTGTTACTATTAACTTATTTCATTCACAAATCGAATTTGAAATGAATAAATCTTTGGTAAAATAACCTTATCTAGAAAAACGGTATACAGATCGGCAATGTACGACTCAAAATTGAGTTTACTCGCCTCGGCGTGTTTTGTGTAATTTTAGCGTTCGTACAGAGTAATAATCTTTGAAAAAAATATTTTTGTCAGCCTTTTCTATAAACACATGCATTTTTTTTCAGGTAACTTAAAAAAATTGCAATTTATTATTTGACCCTTTGGCGATCCATTCACACACAATCCTTATTGCTTCTTTTCCGCTATACATATACATAAGTAAACGCTTATGCGTATAAATAGCTGTTGACGTAAGCTAATTGCCTGTTAAATAATGCTACTGATTTGAAATGCTGATTTAAATACTTAAATACACATTCGTTTCCATACCATCTCCCAGCCTCACTTTACCCTGCGTCTGCTCAATTATTCGTTTACATCACCGTATGCGCTATTTCTTCCACATTTCAGATCGAAAACATCTTGCTGCAATACATACATTTTTTAACTAGCTCCGTCACTCATACGCCCCGCGCCCTATTCAAACCTCACACATACAGGCATACATACCTACCTAGCATTCACGGTTGCCCCGAGCAACTCTTTTGGCATTTTCTCCCACCGAGTAATTCATTTCTGCGCACATTAAACACTTTCACACAAGTTCATCTTTGTACAACTTGCGTCGCGTATAAAGTACATACATACATATGTATGTACATATGTATGTACCTGCGACATACACTTATTTACACACATTTGTTGTACATGTTATTGTTGCTCGTATTGTTGCTTCTTTTTATAGTCCAGGCTTTTCTACACATTTTTGTAGTTGTATTGTGAAATAATTCATCCGATGTAAGCGCTGAGGAACAAAATTGTGGAACCAAATTACAACAATTCGCACTACATATTTGCACCATTTTTAGTACGTGTATGAAAATCAGCTAAAATTTCAAATGCGAAGTAATTCGATTGGCAAAATTCTAAACAATACAATGACAACTTAACCAAAACTTAGCAAAATTTGCAACAATAATACCACAACAATAATTTTTATTATCGTACAATTTTTTAGGCGTCAAAGTTCAACGATCACTTCGGTGATCAAAGTTTTCGTTATCCGGTAATGTTGCTGGGGAAAAATAAGGATCTAACAGTAGCGTCTACAGGAAGTTCTCGCAAAAAATTTTACAAATACGCTAAAGTAAATATACAAATAAATGTACCTGTATAACCAACAACCGCTGCCCTTTTGTATGTAAACGTAAAGTTTAAGCATTTTTACTCCACTCACACACATACTACGTACATACACTAGTATAAAAGCATTTGAATTTGTATGTATGTATGTAGCAAAATATTTGTGCAAGTCAATATAAACGCTTAGTGCCACACATTGTACGGGCACACTGCACACTGCACACCCGCCTACAGCTAATCGGCAAAATAGTTATTGTAAATATTAAAAACCAAAAAAAAATTTAGATCAGCAACGCTTCCCGAAAGTCATCGAAGAGCGGAAAATTCGAATTGATATCTGATGTCTAAAATAGTAAAAAATATACGTATGTATGTAGAGATGTTGGAACGTCGTCAAAATTTCTCATAAATCCATCCAATATACTGCCATTATATCAGAATATTATATTTTTGTACATGTTGCCACAAGCTGTCAAAATCACTCCATACCACCCCCCGCTCTTATGTAGTACACCCGATCACGCGACCATACATATGTACATAGCATAGTGCGTTTCTTTTGTTACTCATACGCCCCCGGGCGCACATTTCGCATTCCACACTCCACCAGGTAAACACTTACACATCCCAACAACCAACAATTGACATCCCCATAAATCAAATAGTTAATGCATTTCCTTTTCGTAGCCCCAAAGAATGTTGAATAATAACAAATAAAATAGTTAAGTATTATAGTTACATATGTACATATTCGCGTTATTCGAATTGTTTGTGCTTGTTTGCCAATATACATTTAAAATTTTGTATTTTATATTTTTCCTCTTTGTTGTATGTACTATATATTTAGTATGTTAATGAGTCACATGTGCCAGTATTGCCGGAGGAGTCAGTGCACACGCTTTCGCCGAACGATGTGGAGCGCATCGAGAAGCGCATGGAACGGCGGCGAAAACTGCTGCAAGAGAAATGTGCCGAATTTGGCCTAGATGTAGTGGGTAAATATATTTAAAGTTCTTCTCTATGCTTAAGCACACTTATGTATATATGTACATACATTGGGGTGATCCAAATTTTTTTCCTCCAGTCACCCCCAGATCGGAAAAATATTAAAAATAAGCAGACACGTATACGTTAGAAATAATCGAGTAGAATGGAAAAAGAAATATAAACGCATCCATTGAGGTGATTGTGCGTGATGTGGTTATGAAATAACTAATTTTTGTATACAACAGTTAGGATTATCGGTTATTAAAACACATTTAGTTACTAAGTTAAATACTACCCGATGTCGAAATAAAATAAAAAAAAATACGTGTCTCCTTATTTTTGATATTATTCAGTTCTGGGGGTGGCAGCAGGAAAAATCAAAAAAATTTGATTCTCCTATGCATTTTTTTGGGCCACCCTAATGTACATATATACATACATACACACATACATGTATCTATACGATGTAAGTGTAATATTATTTAGAAATTTATTTCGGAAAGCAGAAAACGTTTTTAAAGTACACTTATTACTGAATATTTTAGGCCCAGATTAATCGGCGGGTTATCTTTATTAAAAGAAAAATTCCATGGTAATGAACACTTAAAATAAATTTAAAAAAATAGTATATGTTGAACTTTAGCCCAAATGGCAGAATAATTTAATAAGACATGTTCTTTCTTTAGACCAAATTTTCGTCCAGAAATTCTATTATTTTACAGTCTGATATCCGCAAGAATTGTAAAAGCACTTAGCTGTTACGCAGGTTTCCGTAAGTTCCCTGGTTTTTGTAAATTATTTTCCGAATCTGAACTTGGTGACAACGAAATTGTGTTTTCAAATTTTCCGACTCTAATTCAAAATGTTCAAAGCGCGAATAATCAAGTTGATTATGTTGTCATAGACGAAAGATTGAGATGCGTTCCATTTGAGCAGCAAATATCGGCAATAGCAAGGAACAGCCGAGAAACCTCGCAATCGGTTGTCATTCCTGCTTAAATAAGAAACGCTTCTTTTCGTCCAGTGGGATTCAATGTATCTCCCAATCCCTTCCCGCCGTTGTGGAAGTGCCAGTTGCCATGTCGCTGCAGCAAAGAAATACGCAGCATACAAAGCCAGCCTACATCCAATTGCTAACAGTGGCCACACACGACGAACATGTGCGCGCGCATGCTCGGCTTGCGGAAGAATTCCTTAAATTAAAATAGTTTAACAATGGAATACCGTTAAATGAATCACTCTACATTGAGTAGTTTCTTTGAAACTTCTTTTGAAGGACAGCTAAATCGTTTGGCTTGTCTTTGCCCTGGACATTCCATCCAATGCTTGTTGAACATTTTATCTACCCGGTTATTTATGTGTGCTTTGATGAGCCCACGAAAGCGTTCTGAACCATAAAATACTAAGGCAGCTCCTTGTTTCGCTAGGCTGTCGGCCTCCTCATTGCCATTATGTCCGTCATGCCCCGGTACCCGTCCTAATAAAACTGTATTCTTGGCATACATACATACATACATATATTTCTCCAAATTCGTTTTGTTTACTATTTCTACAAATTAAATATATTCAAGTAACTAATCATTAAATATTTGTAATGCTTATTATTATTAAATAATCACGCTCATTCCCTTTAAAAGTACCGTAATGATTTGTGGTCGCAAAAGATTAATTTATTGCCAGTAAACTGTTCACTCTAGCGACTGACTGCCTTCACCCACGTGCATCGATAGTTGATAAATAAATATAGTGTTTAACGGATTTAAAAATGAGTAACGAGTAACACATTTTGTTGTTTTTTTTGTTATTTGTACCTGAACAACAAACAAAATTAAAAGGCAATGAAAATTTCTGCTGAAATAGGGCAAAGTTAGAAATTATCGTTAGTAATTAAATTACATATTTATATGTTATATAGTATTTATAGAGGCACATTGTAGAAAAACTCTCAGATTAATGCAAAATTTCATTTTTTTTCTTTCAAAGGTAACGACACATGGCACAAGCCCAACGCTTGGGAGTTTTTAGTCAATAAAAAATATCACATTATATGGTTGGTTTTTTTTTTTTTGTTATGAAATACATTCGTTTCTAATGAAATTATATCAAATTCTTTGCAGGTGCAATGTGTTCAAAGCTGCCTCCTCATCATGGATGTTCAATTTTAATGTATTAGCCGGTTACTCGCCGGATTTCCTACAACGAACCAAAGAAGTGTTCCTGAATTTGGCAAGGGAACGTTATCCGCGCGTTTCTATTGAAAAGGTATACTGATCAGCGTTGCCGGTTTGGTAATTTTTTTTCTTCCTTTATCAAATTTCGTAATTTATTTTTCAGTTTGGTAAATTTTTTCGAGTCAGTGTTACATGTTTTTTAAGCAGAGTAGATTCTTTGTTCACATGGGTCCATACAGCAAAGACATTTATTTTCTGTTTAAACTTGAGAGCAGCGATGTGGATAGAAAGACCAGGTACTCACTCCTGGGTGTAAAGGTATTCCAACCCAACGTTCGTTGGCTACTAGAATGGTATGATCTCTAACTGTTAACAAGTGATAATTCTCTGTTGCAATGAAGTATATCCACGACTCTAGGATTGATCAGATGCCCTCACTTGTTTTGTGATTTTAGCCTTATACGGGCGGATGTGTATGTCCAAGTGCAAACTATACGATAATGTGCCATAAGATAGCCCCAGTTTCTGAGGACGACGAGCAGTAGATAAATTCATTTCTTCAACCACACTTTAGTTTGAACTCCACACCAAGCTTTTCTGGTGTTGTTGTGGCTTTCGGTGCTCAAGCCGATATGAAAATTATTGCTGAATAGAGCGCTGAAAGCATGAAAAGTGTTGACTGACGGAAAGTTTCATGTGGGATTTTAACTTTATGATGTCTTATCCTACGATATCTGATAGCGACCCAGTGTCTTCGGTTGTACTTATTTGTGAATAGTTCTGCACAAAAAAAGAGTTTAGTTATTTTTTATGTTGAATGTCGTAACTTACGTCCTCGTGATTTGGTAACAAATAAAAAGTTACTGTGGCAACACTAATACTGATATATCATTCAACATTTACGTGAAAACATTTGTTGTCAAAAGCATCGCCTTTACGCCGCATATTCATTGCTATGAGCAGCTCCTTACTATGTACTTATATATTTTCGCCCTGTTTGAGGTACTACTTCAAAGCACTCTCTACTTTGCTGCATCCTTTCGGTACACAAGTAAACGACAGTCGTTCAGTTAAATAAGGTTGCTTTATAATAAATTACTTGGGACAACAATTCACTCACTTACAAATAGATACATACATACATACATACATACATACATACATACATACATATGTTTCCTATATAGAATATATTTTATTTGCTTCACTAATGTCTTGTTATTGTTATTGTCATTTGATTTTTGTTGTTTACAGCTGCGAGAAGCACAAAATGATTCGATTACATTCATGATAGCGCGCCATCCATTCGAGAGGCTATTAAGTGCATATCGTGATAAGCTGGTATTTGCCCTACCACACTCCTATCACGACAAGTTGGGGCGGCGCATTGTACGCAAATATCGCAGCAAAGTGAGTAGCGCGCTACAAAACATAAATAGGCACGCGTGTGCCAATAAGAAAATGTGGCAATATGCAAACAAATTCACATATCTACATTAGGGTGCCTCACCAAAAAAAAGTTACGGTTTTCCAGTGAAATTATAAAATATATTATATTTAAAGGCTTCTGCCGAAATATTTCGGAAAAGTATTAAGATTTAAGTGAGCCGGACCGATTTGATAAGACCTAAAAAAATCCTGTTTTTATAGCCGGGCGCACTTGTGCACAAGGGTATTATAACTATATAACGGTTGTTTGTAATAGACAAAACGAATCGAGAAAGATATAGACAAATGTATACATAAATGATCAGAAGGAAAAAATCGATTAAGCGGTGACTGTCCGTCCGTCCGTCTGTGCACACGAAAACTCGAGTAAAAATTGAGATATCTTAACGGAACTTACGAGCGTAGGACGGATGGTATTGAAAATGGGCAAAATCGGACCGTAACCACGCCCACTTCCCATATAACGGTAGTTTTCAGAAATACGAAAACTGCAATATTTTAGTATTTACTGATGCTTATTCACTGAAAATTGATATTCACAATGATTATTAGACGAAAAATAAGAATACAATAAATTTTTGGAAAATGGGCGTAGCCACGCCCACTTATGATTACATGTGTATATCTTGGTAACCGCTACACCAATTTCTCCCAAACTTGGCGCAGTTGTTAACCTTGGTACAACATACAAAACGGCTGAAAATTTTTAAAATCGGACAATAACCACGCCCACATCCCATATAACGGTAGTTTAGAGAAATACGAAATCTTCAATAAATTAGTAACTGCTGAAGCTACTTTATTCAAAATTGATGTTTACAATAACTCTTTAACAAACAACACGTTTATGGTAAAATTTTGGAAAATGGGCGAGGCACTGCCCAATTATGACCAAGTATGTGTATCTCGGTAACCGTTCGATCAATTTGTACCAAACTTGGTACGATTATTTCGCTTGCCAAATAAAAGCAAAACTTTGAAAATTATTGAAATCGGACTAAAATTACGTGCACTTTTCTTATAACGGTAAATTTAAAAAATGCTTGAAACTTCTGCCATTATGTCTAACTGAACGTTCTGAACGTTGGTTATCATGTAGCTGTAGTTTTCAGAAAGCCTGAACTTAGACTTCTTTACTTGTTATAAATAAAATTTGTTCTTAAAAATATTTTTTGCAAAGAATTACCTCAGATGTTAGCAGAGTTTAAGCTTAAAAGTGTGCATAAAAAATATTATGACGAAAATATTAAAATATTTTTTTATAATTTCGATGGAAAACCTGCTCCGATTTTTTTTTTTTTTTTTGTATGACAAGTGATGCGACCTAATGTACATAAATGTGTGTGTACATTTAAGTTTTTTATGAGCTTCCTTTTGACCTTTTTGTTACATAAGTTTTTATAAAACAATAAAAAAAAACGCTTTTTCATGTTTTACAGAGTTTGGATATGAATTCGCCCAAATATCCAACATTCCCAGAGTTCGTGCGTTGGCTCTTGGATCAGATAAAGCATGGCAATGTCCAAATGGATATGCATTTTGTATCGTCGACAATGTTTTGCACGCCATGTGTCATCAATTTTGATGTGATTATGAAATTCGACACACTCGACGAAGATCAATTATATCTCATACACAAGACTGGCTTGACGCGCGTCATAGCGCCCGAGTGGCGTAATGCGGGCAAAGGCAAGAATACGCAAGAGTTGCTGCAATCATTCTACTCTAAGTTGACGCATAAAGAAATGCATGGACTTTATCAATATTACAAGTGAGTAAAATATTTGTCGCAAAAAAAATCAACCAAGAAAAATATGTGAAAACCCCGCAAACCGTTTTTCCCGAGTATTCTGAATTGTAGAGAAATTTTAAAGAATTCGTAAAGATCTCATGCAAATTTTTTCCGAATTTTGCAAAATGAAGTAAACTGTAAACACTTCGATTCTTTTACAAAATTTCGGAAGAAAATCGGTGAAGCAATGCTGCTATGTAAAGAATTTTTTCAGAATTTTTCTTTATTTTCCATACAGAAGTTTCTTTGAAGCTTCGTAGAAAAATCATTACAGAAATGAGATCTCGTTAAGATTTCGGGAACTTTGGTTTGCAGGGAGGGATGCGTGGTTAGGGAGCGTTGGGAGGAAGCTTTAAATTAGAACTCTATTCTTACGAGATCGCGCAACTTGCCGAAATAACTGCTATCATAACCTCTTTGCCTAAAAGTACGCTGCTAAATATAGTTTGGAAGTGCATAAAATGTGTAATATTCTTGTTTGTACAATCAAGTTTTCACGGCATATTTTTTGGCGCCGCACTTATGACAACAGTCATTGCGGTGAGATTTATTATAATGTGGAAATCAGGCTGTTATTAGTTTGCTTTGATGTAGGGATGTGCCGGATAGGGGTTTTGCCGGATAACCGGATTCCGGATATCCTGTAAAATATAAGAGCCGGATTCGGATATCCGGTAGACCGCTGCTCTTAATATTGTTTACCGGTGATGCAGACATGCTTCGTTTTTTTTTTTTTTTTGATAATAAAAAATATATAATTTTTTAACTCTATTTACTAATTAGATACTAATAAATTTGATTATGAAATTAAAAAAATTCGGAACTAGATTTTTAAATTGAATCTTCTATAATCGCAATCCGGAAATCCGACCGGATTTTAGCCTATATCCGGTCGGATAGTCGGATAACAGAAAACGGCCGGATAAGCCGGATTCCGGATGTCTACCGGATACCCCCGGCACACACCTACTTTGAAGGAATCTTAACAAAAATAATATAAGTATGTATACCATATCGGTCGTTTAATAACACAGAAAATTAACTGGAAAATTTACGCTATCGATTACTACAAATTACTGAACTACTCAAACTTTCGAGGATATATGTATATCTTTCCATCTGTTTTTTTTATACCAAGTGCATATGTATGTATGTACATGGATTGTTGAAACTTTGATTATATTTTGAAATAATTCCCTTTGCTACTGAACGTGCCATAAACAAAATAGTTTTACATATTGCTAATTAAAAAAAAAATCTATCAAGAAATCTTATAGCGTAACTCCCACGTAATAGCAACACCCACCGAATGACTACTGACATACATACATATCTGTCAATATATACTAGGTGAGTTTTGTTTTTTCCGAGCGAATATAGCTACATACATACATATATGTAGACAAAAATGTTGTATTTTTTGAATCCATGATGAATTAGGAATGTAATGCTCCAAAATTGGTTAAACATTTGCAGGCGGGCACACCATTCGTTCACACCTCAGATATTTCATATTCCTTGTTTGTCTTGTATATATTTTTTTTTTTTGGTGTACTGCGTTTGTTCTTATATAATATTTAATAATGCCATGGTAAATAATAGCTAAACCAACCAACGGCCGCACCGCCTATAATCATACTACAGCTATGCATTCTTACGATCAATAATTTTAATTTATGCACTTTCTATCGCCTTTTTATTGCCAGGTATGACTTTGAATTATTCAACTATAGCGCGTCATCGTATTTTAATTTGGTACAAGAAAACGGCACCTGAGAAGAAAGTAGCCCAACACGATGGACGGAGAAAGTAGCAACAGCCGTAGCAGCATTTTAGGCGCTTCGCAACGCAGCCGCACTCCTCTCAGCAACAACGAAGCACACGAATATATACTTATGCACACAAATCTACAAACATACATACATACATATGTGTATGTACACCGACAAACCATACATATGAATTAACATACGTACATACATACATACATATACAAACTATACTACTTACTTACATACAATATACATACATAAACATAAATAAGTAAACGCTAATGAACCAAAAAGCTCGAATAGGAAAATAAAGTGAAAGGTTAGAAGTGGACTGAGAGTGATGAAATTCAATAAGTTCCAAATGGTTGGCGTGAAATTCAACCAAAAATATGAATGTAAAATATTTACATAATTGATTTTTATACGTAATATGGAAATTATGCTTGCCACTTTGTCGGCAACCTTGCATATCCAACTAATTGGTTGCATATTCACTAAGCTCTTTTAGACACGCACGTTTTCATGGCTGGACCGCGCAGCCACGAGCAACTTCTATGTAGCTAGAGCACTAACAAGAAGTGACGCATAAAATACATACACATACATAAGCACTGGCTCGTTAAGTTGAAGTAAGTAGGCGGATTTGAGGGTAATTTGAGCATTTTGAAAAGACACTGTACAATAATTTAGCGACGTAAACTAGCTGATAAATTTTAACGCCGTACGCGTAGTTACATTAATTGGTAGTAGTGCTAAGCTTTAGATTTTTGCTAAATAATTAAAGTAAATAAATTAAAATAACAAAATAAAATAACCAATTACTGAGCACTGGTTCGATTCAGCGAGCATATAACCATACCATTGAAGGCATGTGTGCGAAGATGACAGCGTGGAATGTAGTGGAAATTTAGTTGGTGCAGTTGGAGTTCCAGATGAAATGGCGCGGCTTAAAATATGCTTTAGAAAATATGGAAAATTATTAATGCATGCTTTAGGCAGCCTTTTAAATGTAATAAGCATACTTCTAGGCGCCTGGTTTCCTTTCGAATCAGCCTTGCAATCATAGAAAAGCTATAGAAAATCACACAAGAAAATATTGTCAAGTGATGTTACTCGAATAATTTTTGTAGGTTTCACTGCATTTTTTTTTTAATTAATTTTCAATAAAATTATATATATTTAGGAGTCGCAAGGTAGCGATATACATATGTATTTGATTAACAGAAAGAAGTAATAATTGCCACTGTCTAGGAAAGTAAAACTACTTTGCATTATTTAAATTAATGGATTGTGTTGTAGGTAAAATACAATACATGGATACATACATACATACATACACAAATAATAAAGCAAACCAAACAAAACAAATTATCCAACGTAAATTGTTGAGCTGAATTGGTCAATTTTGTTATTCCTATTTAGAAGGAAGTTGATAAATAATAAAACAAATTGAAATTATTTATAAACAAATTTGAAGTTTATCTCAACAATAGAATACGTAGCTGGTAAGTATGCAGATCACCTTGTTATATAAGTAGTTAAGAATAGCTTTTTCTAAAAATCATTAGGGCTGTTCAGGATCTTGAGCATATGCACATGCTTTTCCATAATCGTTGCATTTGTAAATTCACAACAATAAAATGTACACGGTTGCCATGGCAGCAAGCATAAAATTTGCAAATGAGATTCCAACTGCAAATCCAGGACCATTTCCATAACATCCTGAACAGCCCTATTATTTCTAACCGTAATCTTTGTATATGAGCAAATCTCACGAGTTGTTTTTAGTGTCACTTCTTTCTCTCGCCAGAAATAAAAAAAAAAAAACGCTTAAGCACTCTTCTTGCATATATTTGAGTAAATGGAGTTCCAGAAACAAGTACAATAAAAAATAAATCAAGTATTTGAACAAATTCAACCTTATGAAAACCTTTATTTAGGCGAAAAAGTACCGAAATTACTAATTTTTAACCGACTTCAAAAAATGGAGCGGGTTATCAATTCGTCGAAATATATATATATTTTTTATGTATGTATGTTACCGCATAGCTTTGGACCACGTAGACCGATTTCGAAAATTCAGAAAGGTAGTGTCTCAGAGGTGGTTCCATACTAATCTGGTTTAGAACCGATCATTGGATCGTGAAAAAATTAACGGTACTCCTAAATTTGTATATGAAAATTGAAGTCGGTTTTGTTTTTTTGCTTAAAAATTATTTGAATTATTTTGAAAAAATAATAATTTTTTTTGAAGGGAAACTTTTTTAGCGGCGATTGGTTGGTTGGAAGTAAATTGGCAAATTCAACGGAAGTTGCACACGGAAATGGTTTGGACGGAATCAAGTGCTTCTTAAATGTATGCACATGGTATCTATTTATTTAACAAAAACTTGCTAATGAAAGGTTGAAGAATATGACTTAGAAAGACTTAGATGCAAATATTTTCACTAGATTTAAATTGCTTTTTATGTAATTCTAAATATGTCAGCGCTGAAATATAGCCAACGGCTGTTGCGTTGAAGCTTAAATAAATAAAAAAATATATAAATAAAAAGAGACCAATGCAGAATGAGGTGAGTACGTAAATAGACAAAAAAGCATAAAGACAAATGTAAAAATAAAAAGAAAATCAAAGATAAATGCAAAAATGAAGATAAAGGTGAATTTAAACACTTTACTTATATAAGTCCTCTTTCAGACACGTCAAGTCTTGAAAGCAATTTTTTCGCATTCTCTTTTGTGTTTTCTATTTGCTTTCACACGCGTCAACTTTAATTGAATTCAAGTCCTTGGTTCTTCAAATGGGAAGCAACGAAAAGATCAAAAGAGACAAGAAAACTTGAAACGAATTGACGGTACGGAGGTGTCTGTACTCTTCCCCTCTTTTCTCACCTCCTTCGCCTACGAACGAGCAGACTTAAAAGCAAGACTTGGCGTGTCTGAAAGGGGACTAAGGGCAAAGGTAGCAGATAACGTTTAAGAGAGTTTAAGTGCAGTCTTTCGAATATATTTTGACATACAATATATTTAAGATATTTTGTGATCCAAATATATTTGAAATATATTAAAACTATAAACACCTCCATGATTTTGTTCTCAGAGATCGTGCCAACAGCGTATAGGGAACTGATAACCTCCACCTTTTTTGGTAGTCGGTTAAAAAAATATGAGCATGAGGACCCCGATAAAAGTAATGTTGAAGATAGAGGAAGACAGATAAAAATAAAGAAAAGGATATAGATAAAGACACAGGGACTCAACCTGGGAACCAAGAATGATATAATACAAATACCAGAATGAGAGAGTAAGACGAACTCGACCAGAATAAGAGGAAGCATCGAACAAAAGGCAGTATTGCCGAGTTTTGAATTTGAAAAAGTACCAAATTTTTATTGGTGTATTTTATGGACTTAATATGCATACATAAACTTACTGTAAGGATGCCGATTCAAATTAATTAAAATCAATGTTTCTTGCACGACGATCGATTTCTTCTGGCATGATTGACGGTGCTGCCACATATTTTGTTGTCGCTTATGATTGTCACTGTGCCATGATTTTGTTTAAATTTTTGTAAAGATGCTTACCCCACTTACGATTGCTATAAATTTTACTTCCATTTGGTGTCTTCAAACTAAAAACAAAAGCACCAAAAACTCACCAAGCACCAAACTCGAAAATTTTCGCGTTTTGAATACCCACTAAATTTGGTGCGAAAAGCACCAAGTTGGCAACAGTGAAACGCGATAAACGAAGGATATTTTCACTGTCTTCTCGCTTCGCCGGAGTTGAAGTAACAGTTCTCCTCCTCTGCTATTCACCTGTCAGAAAAGGGGGGAAAAAAAACTCTGTAGGACAAATGAAATACCATTGGCGCACTGGAAAATGAAATTAATTGAATAAAAAAAAAAAAAACAATTTTAGATAAAGACGACTAATTAAAGTTGCAATAATAAGTATCGGCTGTTTTATTTTAAACACTTTTATTCAAATTCATTTTTACCTACTTCAACTTGTATTTTGTGGTCTTCGTTTTGTATTTGAAAAATCCTTTAGCAAACGTTGCTTTTCGCATTGGTTTCAACGCCATTGTTGGTATTTGCTGATACACAACTGACGCTACTCAAGCTTGGCATTGCTTTTTGATAATTTTATTTTGTTTGATAAGCAACTGTAGTATACCAACGATTACACTGTTTTTTCCAGGTTCTGCTTGATTCTATTTCATGGATTTGTTTTGTTTTGCTTTGTGGTTTGTTTATACTTCCGGTTTGTTTTATATAAATTACTTTAATTTATTCATTTATAACTACACAATTTCATTGTAATATACAATAGTTAAAACTAAGTTTTAGCCAGCATTAAAATTTTGTTTGTTTAACTTGTATTTCCATTTTTATTTTCATTTTCGTTATTTGCCGATTTGGTTACTCAACTTTATACATTTTATAAAAGAACTTGATACTTTTTTTTTTAACTGCAAGTATTACTTTTCGTATTACAAAATAATAAAAGTTAACTTAATTTACGAACATTTACATACATAGGTTGTAATATACTACGATTTTAGTAGAATTTCTAACCATAGTTGCAATCATTTTTTTATTTATTTTTTATTTTGTTTTTCCGTTTTTCACACCATTAATTACGAATGAATTGTTGGTCCTTTGATTGGTTGGTGTTGCTTTGTTTTATGTATTTACTATTCTTGGGTGTCCATGTTAAAATTTATTAATGCCTTTGCAAATAAGACTATAATAAGCGGTTTGTTACTATATTTTTCTATTGTTTCCACCTCTATTAATATGTGTATGTATATGCAGTTTGTTTTATCGGTTAGAGTTTTCGCTTAATCTAAAATTCTAAAGTGTATTTTGTATGAATAAACCTTAATACATAATTTTTTATGAATATTTTTTTGTGGGCGTCAAAGGACATATTGTCCACTCATGCCGTGGCCGTAAAGTCTTACAAATATACAAATTTCTATGAATATTCTACTTAATTCTAAACCGCGCTTAAAGGTTAATATTGGTTTTGAACCTCTTGAAACTGAATTGAACCATCTGGTGTGTTGTGCAGTGGAACAAAACAACATGAATGCTTACGTGATTTTTTAACTTAAAACAACAAAAAATATGCTAGCAACAAAAATGTGTTAACTTATGCAGGTATATTAAGGAAATCGCAAGCCCTCCTTTTCTGGACCAACACGCCATATTTTTTTGTTCTACATTCATGTTGCTTTGCTGCATAAACTGTTTGTGGCATTCGCTATATCTGCTGGAAAACCGTAAGAGCAGCGCTTCTGCTTACACGTACACACAAAACACCCATTAGCAAATGCTCGCTTAACCCAACTCCTAATTCAGTATTTAGTTTCTACATGAAAATTTATACATTTAAAAATATGGGTTTACTTTAATGTTTGTTCCTGTGATTAACAAGATGTTTTAGGTAAAATAGTAGGTAGAAAACGACATTTAATCGGAATAAACAAAATGTACAAAATTTGCGTGATATTAACCTAAATGTATAAGGCCATATTTTTATATATATAGTTTTTATGTTAAACAACGCAATATCATCATGCCAACTTGTAATATACCTGCTTTTAATACAACTTGCATACTTAGACAAAGCAGTGTTTGAAGCAATCGAGCAAGTAAGTAAGAAATTTAAAGCACGCATTGCTTAAAATAACTGCTTTCATCATTTCTTTTTGTTTTCATATTCTCATTCGACTCTTGGCTAGTGAATTAATTTTTGAAATTCCATTTCAAGTATGAGTTGCAAATTTTATTTTTATTAAATAAATCAATAATAAAAATAAGAAATTATGTTGTTAAATGGAGTTAAAATATTAGAATCAAAAGTAGAATATGTTTATTAGTGTGGCTCTTACTAATATTGCAATAATCCATCCAAACTAACTAGAAATATTTTCCCGCTGTCAGCCTAATTGCAACTTGAAGTAAGCTTTATACATTTTCTGCAACTAATAAAGCACTTTGTCGTCAACCGCAGTAGCGGCAAAGCATAATTGTCATAAAGATAAACATATTTATACAAGAAGCTTTGAGATTAAAAACCCGCAAAAGTTGCATTCATTTCACTTTGCAATCAAAATGTGATTACATTATATGTTGCTGGAGGAGAGCTACAGCGAAACAAATAAAAGTACTTTACATAGAAAATTACAAAATAAGGGGATGAAGTGATTTTATCGACGAAATGTTCACCATATTTAGAAAGTTCATATTATATATGTAGGTGTCCCTTAGCAGTTGTACGAAGTCGATCACTTAAGATATGCCTTATATAACATTTGGCTTCTGCATGTGTCGCGCTCCTGTTCCATGAAGAAGAGCATGTCCCGGAGATTAACGCGTTTAATCCGTGGTCTTAGCGGCACTGCTGGTACACTCGATGCGCCTAGTGCACCGCCGGCGCTAGAATTCTGTAAGAGTTATTTATATTTATAACAGCAATTAAGATGTGGTAAACAATTTGTTATACGTACCGCCCCTGTACCTATTGCGTCGCCATCTAGCTTGATTTTTTTCCGTGGTCCAATAGCTTGCAACGCAGTCATATTGGCGTCTCGCTGCCGCAGTTCTTCCATTTCGGCACGCTGCATTTCTTTCGCCTGCAATTCAACAAACAAAAACATCCGAGTTTTCATTGTTTACATAAATGTAAAACACTTTCGATAAATTACCCTCGCTTTCATTTTCGCCTGCTCGGGGTCCTCAATTTTCGATCGAGACTTGGCAGCGCGCAATAGCATTTCTCTTTCCATTTCCTCATGACGTTTTTGTTCCGCTTTATCCAATTCCTCTAAAAATTTTATTTGACCACGTACATCTTTTGTGACTTCGTATCGTGGGTCCAGCTAGAATATTTAAATTGTGTTATATTTAACAATCATACAAATGTTTCAATGTGTAAGCTTGTCTGCGCACCTTAATAACGTCAATTCGATGCTCTGCTATCACAGCCAATTTTTCCACGATATTTTTCAGACGTTCTTGGCACGCATGTGATATCAACACTGCCACATCTTGTGATGGTTCTTCCAGACCACGCTCCATTACCATCGCGCGTATACGCGCCTGCAGCGCAGGCAGATGCAGAAATACTTCGTCCTTGCACGAACGGATCTGGGTGCCGATATTTTCAGTGCAGCCCAGAATGCGCTGTGATTCCTCGGCCAAATTGACACCACCCATGGCAGCGACATCGTTTATATCGTCGTCCCCGTATAATGAAGAAGACATAGATATAGAGGGCTGTTGGTAGAAGGAAGACGCTGCTGTTGCGGCAGCGCCCGAAGCATTCGCTTTGTCTTCTTTTTCTTTATCCAGTTGTTCTTTTTTCTTTTTGCTTGATGCTTTGCTGGCCGATGAAGCACCAGATTTTGTCGTTGACTTGTTTGCTGTGGCAGTCGCTGATGGTGTGGCAGGTGCAATTTTCTCTTGTTTCACGATGTTCAAGTCCACTTTGTGGTCAATGATTCTTAGGCTCTCTCCTATGCCTGCTAACGCTGCGTTATTGTGCAGATGGCTGCTACTGCTATTCATTAAGGCGGGGGGCAGTTGTACGGTGGGCAATGATGGAGTTGGCAACGATGTCCCACTGCCTGCGTGCGAATATGTCGCCACAGAATTGATGGTGGATAGAATTGTGGATACCGCAGATAGCGATGGTGTTGACGAGGGTGGTAAGCTGTTGGAAATAGCTGCGAG
>NW_023458566.1:22623955-22625868 GCF_013731165.1 Rhagoletis pomonella | reverse complement strand
TACCTAAACTTTATTGACTGACTGTATGCACTAATATATTTTACGTAGAGAATCATTTCCTGAATCCTATAGTTTAATAACCCTCTTTAATATATTTGTCCATTCGTAGATAACACTCAGCACACTAGCACCTGGACAAACGCCTGCACTCATTTTGAAAACCGAAAATGGATATCAATTGCTGCGCGTTGGCACGGCCACCTCGGGCCCGGTGACACCAACCATTGGCGGCAGTGGCGGCACTAACTCCACCAACCCGGCACAAATTCGTTTACAAACTGTACCAGCTGCTGTAAGTAGATTCACAGGGCCTCCTATAGCACTTCGTAAAACGATTGTAAGATCATCCACCTCCACAAGTACCACTACTACCACCCACCACCACCAACATCATCAACAACAGCAGCAAGCAAAACAGCACCAACAACAGGCAACAGTGACGAAACAGATAAAACAAAATGTAATTTACGTGAATTTTACGATCACAGCGTATAAGATCGTTTTCAGTTTGGAAATCCTAATGGTTACATTTCGTGTTCGTGGCTCTTTGGCTGGCGTGGTCAAACATTGTCTGTCGAAGGGCTGGGAGCACACTCTATTATTCCTATTATATGCTTTTTTTGCGATAGTAAATTCGTCTAATTGAATATTTCTTAATTTTTCCAGCGACTTCGTTTGTTAAATTTCTTATTTGTTATATAACGAAACGTTACACGCATTCGTACTATGGACTGTTTAGTTTGTGTCATTTTGTATTGTCCTTAAAATTTTAGCATACAACTTTATTCAAACGTAGGAAATACCGTTTTCTCTTGCCTTATTCTTAATACTACAATGCAATTTAGTTAATTTGTGTTTATCGTAAACGTGATATCAAAATGATATGACTCAATGTATGACATATTCAAATTTAGATCACGATTTACGAGAATTCCAGTCAAATATAAGAAATTTAATTTTATTTCTGATCATTTGCATGCATGAAATTACTATCTAATTCTCGTTCGATGCATCGTGCTATTGAAATAGCTAGTTATTGTGAGGGTAAATATGTACATATGTGATTTAAAATATTCATGAAGGATTATCGAATACGAATATTGGGATATTAACAAAATACAAAATGTGCTCGTTGCTTTCCCACCTCAGTCGGACTATCGCTTTAGCAGCTTTCCGAAAGAACTCCTTGTGGAATTTGTATGCTGTTACAACAACAAATGAGCGATAAAAATAAGTAATTGATAAGGTTAATTCAGATTTGCTTTGTTGGCGAAGAAAAATCTAACATCGAAATCAAAATCCTGTTGATGCCACCCATTAAACTTATTTCGATTTCCTTCGTGTATGATTTACCTCCACGCGTGTAGATATGTATGTACATACATTTACTTCCTCCAATTTGAATTCACAGTTACAGTTTAAATTTTAGAAGTTTCCGTTGTGATAGCGCATAAGAAAATACATATATTTATCTGCTTATCGATGTGGATTACTTTCTTAAATATTGCAATTTTACTCGTTTCTACGTATGGACATATTTAGGTCATTCGTTATTTACATTCTTCTACATACATATATTTAGTTACATTTTGTTGATTTACTGTTTCTTCCTGCCAATGCCTTGGTAAATATCTACGGCACTTTAATTTTTGCAAACGTATTTTTGTATTGAATTGTGCAATTTGCTTGATTAATTATGTAATTTATGCAATTAAAGTTTTATTTTATTATATTCGCCTATTATTTGCGGTAATATTGCTGTTGTGTAAACATATTTGCTACTTGCCCAGTATAAATAAATTTGACGTACATAGTTGTAACTTAAATCTTAATTTGCTTTGAGTTATAAGTTAATTGCAAAAATTCAGTGAAACAACTAAACATTAAGTATTCGTAAACTTGACTGTTGGCTT
>NW_023458566.1:22622394-22623855 GCF_013731165.1 Rhagoletis pomonella | reverse complement strand
CGATTTTAAAAATTTTCAGCCGTTTGGTATGTTGTGCCAAGGTTAACCACTGTGAAAAGTTTGGAAGAAATTGGTGTAGCGGTTACCAAGATATACACATGTAATCATAAGTGAGCGTGGCTACGCCTATGTTCCACAAATATATTATATTCTTATTTTTCGTCTAAAAGTCACTGTGAATATCAATTTTCAGTGAATATGCTTAAGTAATTACTAAAAGATTGCAGTTTTCGTATTTCTGAAAACTAGCGTTATATGGGAAGTGGGCGTGATTACAGTCCGATTTGGCCCATTTTTAATACAAAAATGCGTTGGGTAAACGGCAATCTATATACCAAATTTCGTTGAGATATCTCAATTTTTGTACACGGACGGACTGACAGACAGGCATGGCTTAGTCGAATTCTCTTTTCATTCTGATCATTTATGTATACATTTGTCTATATCTATCTCGACTGGTTTTGTCTGTTATAAACAACCGTTATGTGAACAAAGTTATAATACCCTTGTGCACAAGTGTGCTCAGGTATAAAAATAATGCTTTTAAATGCATTCAACCTTGTAACACAAATAAAAACAAAGAAAATTCTAATGTTTTAAACTAGATCGTTCCATTATGACGGTGGCTAATAATGGGAATGAAGTTAAAGCATCTCGCCGCCTATTTATTTATGATAAATCCAATAAATTAAATTTTTTAATCGATACTGATGCAATCGTTTCGGTCATTCTTTCTTCAAAATTCAAATCACATAAAAGAAATTCAGATCTTAATTTGACTGCAGCTAACGGTTCTTCCATTAAAACATATGGTACAAAACTTTCAAAAATTGATCTAGGTTTAAGATGCGATTTTGAATTCCCTTTCATATTAGCGGATATTTCAACACCAATCATATGCGCTAATTTTTTAGAGAAATTTGGTATATTAGTTGATATTAAAAATAGAGAAATTACTGATTCAACAACAAAATTTAAAGTTTCTGGATCATCTGGTTTTCGCGATATATTTTCAATAAGGATACCAATTTCTGAAATTTTCTAGACTTTTAAATGATTTTCCTTCAATTACTTGTGAACCAGATTACACTAAACCAGTGCAAACGGTTCACAGAATCGAAACAAAAGGAGTGTTACCTTTCTCTAAACCTCGTCGTCTTGATCCAATTAAATTTGAAATAGCAAAAACACAATTTGAATTTTTAGTTAAAACAGGTATATGTAGACCTTCACACTCTCACATTGCATCTCCTTTACATTTAGTTTCCAAAAAAGAACCAAATGATTGGAGACGTTGTGGAGATTACAGAAGACTTAATTGCATTACTATTCCAGATCGTTATCCGTTACCTCACATTCATGATTTGACTATTGATTTAAAGAACAAACAAATATTTTCAAAAATTGACCTTGTATATTACCAAATACTGGTTGTGAAGAAGATATGCATAAAACAGCAAT
>NW_023458566.1:22620517-22622294 GCF_013731165.1 Rhagoletis pomonella | reverse complement strand
AGCGATGGTGTTGACGAGGGTGGTAAGCTGTTGGAAATAGCTGCGAGAGAGGGCGGCTGACTTGACGTGACAAGCGATGGTACAGGCGAGGAGATCGCCTTGATTTGGGTCTGTCCAACTTTGACGTGCGTAATGCCTGGTGGTGCATTTTTGCCCTTTGCAGTACGTATTTGAACCGTTGCGGGTCGGCTAATTTGTGTTACTGTTGGAGCTCTTATATGTACAATATTCTGTGGATAAACAATTGCTTCAAACCAATTCAGCAGTCAAATGTCTTTCTATTAACTCACCGCTTGGTTCGGCGCAGTAGGGAGTTGCGCATTTGACTGATGTATGGACGCTGGAATGGGTCCTCGGATTTGGGCATTGACAAGTCGAGGCCCGCTGGTGGGACCTTGTATACGAATTCCACCCTGCTGCTTTGTGATCGTCGTATGTCCAATAGGTCGGGGACCACCTGGGCCACCAGGCGAAATCATTCTCACTTGCGTCTGTCCGATGGTAGTCGTTTGATTTTGACTAATGGGGCGTATTTGCGCTTGAATTTTCTGTAATAAATAAATACAAAATGAAAAAAGGCAAAATAAAACAAAAAATGTAAATAGTGAGTGCGCTAGCTACACTAGGAAACTGAAGCTTCTCTCTATACATTAGCTGTACAAGCTAACCCTCATATTATGAATTCAAACGATACAAGATAAACCCTTGCATTCTGTTGTTTCATATTATGAATCGACCATTCACTAAAAGTTCATAATACAAAAACTGATTTCATATAATAATATGGTATTTTCCGTAATAATTGTTTGATTGTTGTTGTTGTCGCTAAAGAAGTTAAACTTCAAAAACATCTATTCCAAATTGATTACTTACCGGAAACTGTTGTAAGGTAGTCAAACCGGCTACATGTTGCGGTGGGGGCTTAATGCCTTCAATTACAAGTTCCCTAGTAAAAAGCGCCTGACGCAGCAGCGGTAAACTTTTCTGTAAGCAAATGAGAAAATATTCCATTGTAATTTCAACTCGAATATAAAATCGCTATGGTGTAATCTCTACTACTAACCTTCAAAAATCCAATTAGACAAGGTTGTGGACTGGCATTTAACAGTCGTTCCAGCCGATCGCAAAACTCCTCTGGCTCAACGTTCGCATTTACCAACTCTTGGATAAGGTTACGCACATTCTTTTCCACCGGCTTGGGTTCGCGCGTTGCCAAATCAATTAAGTTAGCCAAGAACTTTCGACATTTCTCTTTGGTATTTCCTTGCGCAGCGCTTTGCGTTGTCGCCATAGTTGGTGTCCCCGTCGTTGTGCCGGCACTTGCCGTGGACACCACCGCGCTGTGGTTGTTACTCATTGTCGTTGTGTTCGAAGTGCCCGTAGAGGCGGTCGCACCGGCTGAATGTTGTGCTGGAATTGTTTGTATTTGGGTTATCTGGGGCTGAGGGAGCAAATGTTGCGTCTGCTGGTGGATTTGTTGGTGGTGTTGCGATTGCAGATGCGATTGCTGTTGTTGATGTTGCAGTGTGGTCTGATGATGCTGAGGCTGCTGCAATGTTATATTCGCTTGGGACGTGTATGAATGATGTGGGCCGGCAGTATTCGATGCAACGGAGTTCACAACAATATTATTGGATGTGGACGAGGACACTGCCATCGACTGCAGACGCACCAAAAATAAATCAATTAATTTAATTGGTCTACGCAAATCATGAAAAAATACGCAACTTAAACAAAGGTGAAAGAAATGAATGAAATCACAAAGGAAAAAAAGCAA
>NW_023458566.1:22618616-22620417 GCF_013731165.1 Rhagoletis pomonella | reverse complement strand
CTAAACATTAAGTATTCGTAAACTTGACTGTTGGCTTTGCTTTTTTTTCCTTTGTGATTTCATTCATTTCTTTCACCTTTGTTTAAGTTGCGTATTTTTTCATGATTTGCGTAGACCAATTAAAGTAATTGATTTATTTTTGGTGCATCTGCAGTCGATGGCAGTGTCCTCGTCCACATCCAATAATATTGTTGTGAACTCCGTTGCATCGAATACTGCCGGCCCACATCATTCATACACGTCCCAAGCGAATATAACATTGCAGCAGCCTCAGCATCATCAGACCACACTGCAACATCAACAACAGCAATCGCATCTGCAATCGCAACACCACCAACAAATCCACCAGCAGACGCAACATTTGCTCCCTCAGCCCCAGATTACCCAAATACAAACAATTCCAGCACAACATTCAGCCGGTGCGACCGCCTCTACGGGCACTTCGAACACAACGACAATGAGTAACAACCACAGCGCGGTGGTGTCCACGGCAAGTGCCGGCACAACGACGGGGACACCAACTATGGCGACAACGCAAAGCGCTGCGCAAGGAAATACCAAAGAGAAATGTCGAAAATTCTTGGCTAACTTAATTGATTTGGCAACGCGCGAACCCAAGCCGGTGGAAAAGAATGTGCGTAACCTTATCCAAGAGTTGGTAAATGCGAACGTTGAGCCAGAGGAGTTTTGCGATCGGCTGGAACGACTGTTAAATGCCAGTCCACAACCTTGTCTAATTGGATTTTTGAAGGTTTAATCATAGCGATTTTATATTCGAGTTGAAATTACAATGGAATATTTTCTCTTTTGCTTACAGAAAAGTTTACCGCTGCTGCGTCAGGCGCTTTTTACTAGAGAACTTGTAATTGAAGGCATTAAGCCCCCCCCCGCAGCATGTAGCCGGTTTGACTACCTTACAACAGTTTCCGGTAAGTAATCAATTTGGAATATATGTTTTTGAAGTTAAACTTCTTTAGCGACAACAACAACAATAAAACAATTATTACGGAAAATACCATATTATTATATGAAATCAGTTTTTGTATTATGAACTTTTGTGGATGGTCGATTCATAATATGAAACAACAGAATGCAAGGGTTTATCTTGTATCGTTTGAATTCATAATATGAGGGTTAGCTTGTACAGCTAATGTATAGAGAGAAGCTTCAGTTTCCTAGTGTAGCTAGCGCACTCACTATTTACATTTTTTATTTTATTTTGCCTTTTTTCATTTTGTATTTATTTATTACAGAAAATTCAAGCGCAAATACGCCCCATTAGTCAAAATCAAACGACTACCATCGGACAGACGCAAGTGAGAATGATTTCGCCTGGTGGGCCAGGTGGTCCCCGACCTATTGGACATACGACGATCACAAAGCAGCAGGGTGGAATTCGTATACAAGGTCCCACCAGCGGGCCTCGACTTGTCAATGCCCAAATCCGAGGACCCATTCCAGCGTCCATACATCAGTCAAATGCGCAACTCCCTACTGCGCCGAACCAAGCGGTGAGTTAATAGAAAGTCATTTGACTGCTGAATTGGTTTGAACCAATTGTTTATCCACAGAATATTGTACATATAAGAGCTCCAACAGTAACACAAATTAGCCGACCCGCAACGGTTCAAATACGTACTGCGAAGGGCAAAAATGCACCACCAGGCATTACGCACGTCAAAGTTGGACAGACCCAAATCAAGGCGATCTCCTCGCCTGTACCATCGCTTGTCACGTCAAGTCAGCCGCCCTCACTCGCAGCTATTTCCAACAGCTTACCACCCTCGTCAACACCATCGCT
>NW_023458566.1:22617249-22618516 GCF_013731165.1 Rhagoletis pomonella | reverse complement strand
ACAAAATCAGCTGAGCTAGTAACACCACCTTATATAAATTCGCCTTGCTTAAATTTAAGCAACTTAACAGTTAAAGCTGTTAGTCAACGACGTAGCGTAAACGTAGGTTGACGTACGTAGCAGCATATAAAATTTACTGTTGATAGAGAGAGAAACAACGGCAACGCCACCACACATCATTTTGACATTGAGTAGTACCGCGGCGAAAATTGAATTCGCCATCAACACCACTTTGTATAAATTCGCCTTGACATTAAGTACCGCGGCGAAAATCAAAATTTGTCATCAACACCAACTTGTATAAATTTTAATTGTTGTTAAGTTAAATTGTAAAACATTTGGTTTCCGGGTACGCGTGGTATTTTTGGTTTTGGTATCTATAACATAGAACATCCAAAGGTTAATCAAGTTAATAACTCAAAACTGATAAATTTGCACATTCATGCTTCTGGCATGGGGGTGACAACATATGAAAATATTTTATTTTAAATATCTTTGGGTGCCATTAATAGATAGAATGGAGAAGTTGAGCAACCAAATTGGTTATTTGGTACTGCAGGACGACGGGGCGGTCATAGAGTCTAGTGGAGATTTGGAAAACGATGAACGAAGTGCAAATATTTTCCTGGATCTCTTGCACCTCACGGAAAGGTTGGTATTTATAATTAAAAACGTTTAGTTTCTAGAGTAACTGGATTAGGGTTATTTTTCCATTACATATTTGCTAATTGTGTTTTTGTTGCGCATAGTATATACCAGTCATGCCCAACTTTGGTAGAACTCCATAAACAAGTGCCCTGCGCTGGCAGAATTCCATATGCAAGCGCCTTCAAAATTTGCAATTTTTGAAATTATGCACTATGAATGTATACAGAGCCTCTTATTTACCTTTCAGCAAAAGATGGAGCAAATTTTTGTTACGATTTGCTGAAAAAACCTAAGGCCCCTATTATGATTCACAACTTTCAAGATAGTTGAGTTGTAAGTTGTAAATTGGTATTGTGGGAGACAACTCAACTCAACTTTGAAAACATAGTTGTCTGTTAGTTGTCTAGCACTAGCATCCTCGGGCTCATCGGTAAAACATAATTCGTAACTGGTTTCCATTTTTTTGCTTTTAATTATTTTAATAACAAAAGTTCTATCGATTTTACCACTTTTTCAATGGCTACAGTCAACTGAAAATAGTTGTGAACGACAATAGCAATAAATTGTACACGCAACAACCACGCTGTCGAGTTTAAATAGCGGCAAATCAGCTGCACTT
>NW_023458566.1:22601441-22617149 GCF_013731165.1 Rhagoletis pomonella | reverse complement strand
TGGCGAATTAAATTTTCGCCGCGGTACTACTGAATGTCAAAATGATGGGTTTGTTGTAAAATGAATTCGCCTTGTTTACAACAAACACATCATTAATTACCCTGATTTGTTTATAGTGAGAAAAAATGTCGAAACTTTTGCAACGCGTGGAAACTACGCTGCGCAGTTTTTATATTTTCAATTCGAAATTTGGTCAAAAAGAGGGCGAGGAGTTCAAAAAGATATTGTACTATAGCCCGCAAGACATAGAACTAAACACAAAAATCAAAGATGTTGGTCTCAGCGAAGCAATTGTACAATTTACAAGGTAAAGGGTAATGTGCATATTCATAGCAATTGGAGCAGTAAATAAGTTTTCATTGTTCATTGACTTACTATCACTAGCACGTTTGTTGGCGAAGACGACTGCAAAGCGCTGCACACTCAGAAAACAACTCAACTCTTTTATCAGCCCGAAATTGGCTACTGGATTGTAATGGTACTTAATGTGCCGAGGGAAATTAAAAGTAAAGATGGAATCGAAGTCCCTGAATATCGTGGGGCTGAGGTTCAAGATGGAATATATCGAGTTATTTTACGACAGTCGTATAATATGTATCGACTTAGCCAAGGAACATTTCATTCCAGTATGATAGTTAATGGAAAGGAAGATGATTGTTGCCGTGAGCAATTGCAAGGGAGGCTATCCGCATTTTTCGATGACGTAAGTTCCCCTTAATTGTGTCTTATTATTGTGACCGTAATTTTTTCAGTATTTACAATCGTTGAGGATTCCCGTCCTAGATGTATTGGCCTTTATGCACTCAGTACAATATTTACCACTTGGACAAGCATTATTTCTTCGTGCTCATAATTTTATTAATATGGTTCGCGCCACATTTTCTATTATACAAGATACTATTTTACTTTATGATGAGCGCATTATTTGGTAAGCTACAGCTTCAAGACTCATCGGAATTCCATATATTGTGTTTTGATATATTTGTTAATTTTAAGTTACCTTTTAGCGGTGGCCAAATTGGACCGACTGAATTGTGTAGTTTGCATAAGTTTGTGGTTGATTCCTTTTTCAAAAAATCTGAGTATTCAACGCGAAACGCACACAATGGAAGTCCACTCGTGGAAAAATACCATAGTGGTGCTTTTGTTACTGGGCTACAGAGTGTAGAGAATTCAACTGACTTACCTAAAGTTTACCTTGAATTGGCCGGGTCGCTTCATTGCTATTACCTGATCATTTTTAGAATCCTAAATGCTACATTGTGCCTCCTGATAAATGGTAAAATCAATGTTTTTCATCTATTTTTTACTTATATTTAATATTTATATTTTTTCAGCCGAGGAGAGCCCACCGAACAATGATTTCTACAAAGAATTACATTCATATATGGGCCCACAGTTATCGAGTATTGTGAAAGATATTGAGGAAACTTACTGTAAAGAACAAAGTCTACGTAAGGCAACCACTTCCGCTTCACTTTCCACTTTGACTTCTGCAACTATCGCAGACGACTGTTCGGTTCCGAAATATCTGTTTGTCAACGAGCAAAGCTTAAAACACCTTACGAACATACCTCACGATCATGGACAAATAAGCAAATCGCCGCAGTGTATTCCGGCCAATGTTATCAATCTTATAGCAGATCTCATTCCCTGTAAAGAATCTTATTCACCCTTGAAGGAAGTGCAAATTAAAACTACAAGTGATTTTTGGATTGTGCAGCGATGCTGGAACTCGCGGCAGTGCTATGTGATAATACACAACAGTAAAGCAACATTGTTGGATATAACACAAGAAGCAAGACGAGTATTTGATAAAGAATTCACAGATGATGTATTTTTTGACAAATAAAAAGTATAATCAAATAAATGAAAGGCGTTTTCCAGTTAAATCGGCGTACTTGGCCATGGTAAGATCTCATCTGTTGCGTAGATCGATTTCGGTGGCAAAGAATACAGCATGGTGAATTAGGGTCTCAAGCTAATATTGATGTACCACCCGAACTCTCATTTTCCGCAAACACCACATTGCTTCCGCTGTTAGAAGTACCATATCCAGCATTCCCACGCGTTACACTTCTTAATTTTACTATGAATATTCGGTGATTGCTCATGGAAATGTTATAACTATGATCATCATACACAATGGAAATGCGTTCGCAGCTGCTTTTTGGCATGAAGTTGTCGTCAACACTATGAGAGAGAATTAAAAAAAAATTGATTTTAATAGATTCGATTGCAATCGACATTATGAACCTGTTGCATTGGATATTGCAAAAATACGTTATACTCTTCAGGTTCGTAATTAAGAAAAGAACAAACCATTGTTTATGAGCAAAAAATATGCCTGGTATTACAAACAAATCACGTGTTATTGAATTTCGTTATTTTTTTGTTTTTGTTAATATTGTTTAGTATTGCAGACCATGTATTAATGTAATACATATCGTCGTTTAAAGTACAAAACCGCGTATCAACAAAATGCAAAACTGGGTATATGAGGTTGCAAATTCAACCCTGAACACATACAAAGCAAATTATCATAATGGACGAGGTAAGAATGAAACTTAACTAGCCAGATAATTTAAATAATAAACAATTTTATGCAATTATTTACCAAGGTTCATGAAAGAATGCGGATAAACTGATAAATTTAAGCAATTGAGGTTATTCTGCTAATTGGCAGTGTTAATATTTAATTGACTTAAATTTCAGTTTATTCAAACAATCCTTACGTACCCGCACTGTTTATAAATGACCAGATTCTTTGCTAACTTTCCTCTCAGCATGTTCAAGAAAAATATCGTAAGCGCCATTTTACCTTTAGACAATAGGGTATGCAAAAAATAAATTGTCCTATTAGAAAAAGCTAGCATTCAATAATGTTGTCCATTTGAATCCTATTAAATGTTTGCACTGTTTTAAAAAAAACCTGTAAAATTTACCTTTTGTCGCTTACACACAATCTTTAAAGGCGACACAACTCAAAATTACACGCTCGTCAGAAAATGCGAAAAACTATTTCTTAGCACATGCTAATCATAGGGGCAAGGAAGACTTTATCTTTACCTTTACCTTTATGGTTCACATCTCAACTTAGTTAACTCATAATTATATATATAATTAATCACCTACTAACTCAACTAATTATTATTATTTATTATGTTTTACCGATGAGCCCGAGGATGCTAGTGCTAGACAACTAACAGACAACTATGTTTTCGTTCCCACGACAGTCGGGTCTACGTAACCGGAACGACCCAGATTTATATCTGGCCAAGGACTGTCACTCCAGCAACACTCCCCAAAAAGTCTTTGGGGAATTTGTATGCTGCTACAACAACAACAACAACAACAACTATGTTTTCAATGTTGAGTTGAGTTGTCTCCCACAATACCAATTTACAACTTACAACTCAACTATCTTGAAAGTTGTGAATCATAATAGGGGCCTTAGGTTTTTTTCAGCAAATCGTAACAAAAATTTGCTCCATCTTTTGCTGAAAGGTAAATAAAAGCTCTGTGTACATTCTTAGTGCATAATTTCAAAAATTGCAAATTTTGAAGGCGCTTGCATATGGAATTCTGCCAGCGCAGGGCACTTGCTTATGGAGTTCTGCCAACGTTGGGCATGACTGGTATATACTATTCGCAACAAAAACATAATTAGCAAATATGTAATGGAAAAATAACCCGAATCCAGTTACTTTAGAAACTAAACGTTTTCAATTATAAATACCAACCTTTCTGTGAGGTGCAAGAGATCCAGGAATATATTTGCACTTCGTTCATCGTTTTCCAAATCTCCACTAGACTCTATGACCGCCCCGTCATCCTGCAGTACCAAATAACCAATTTGGTTGCTCAACTTCTCCATTCTATCTATTAATGGCACCCAAAGATATTTAAAATAAAATATTTTCATATGTCGTCACCCCCATGCCAGAAGCCTGAATGTGCAAATTTATCAGTTATGAGTTATTAACTTGATTAACCTTTGGATGTTCTATGTTATAGATACCAAAACCAAAAATACCACGCGTACCCGGAAACCAAATATTTTACAATTTAACTTGCAATAATTAAAATTTATACAAGTTGGTGAAGTTGGTGACAAATTTAGATTTTCGCCGCGGTACTTAATGTCAAAATCAAGGCGAATTTATACAAGTTGGTGTTGATGGCGAATTTAGATTTTCGCCGAGGTACGTCTTAATGTCAAAATGATCTGTTTGTTGTAAAATGAATTCGCCTTGTTTACAACAAACACATCATTTTGACATTGGAAGTACCGCGGCGAAAATCTAAATTCGCCATCAACACCACCTTGTATAAATTCGCCTTGAAGATTGCGTTACTGGCGAATTTAGATTACAACAACGACAACCATATGTATTTTGTATGGTGATTGTTATGTCAAATCTCAATTCGCTCCAAAGTTTACATGTATTTTGTTTTTGCTTTTGATGGGTGTTCTGTCAAATCAGTAAAAGCAAAAACAAAATACGGGTCAGGCGAAGATATCAGCTGATTTTACAATACCGCCTTGTATAAATTCGCCTTGGCCTTGGTAGAGAATTGTTACAGAAAATAGTTACTGGAACGAACTAGATGTGTTCGTTGTAATATGAATTCGCCTTGTTTACAACAAACACATCATTTTGACACTGGGAAGTACCGCGACGAAAATCTTAATGCCTGGGTTATAATAGAAGTAACGGAACGGAGTGAACTTTCTCTTAATTATCTATTGCATGGGAAATGAATGCAAATGGTTATAATGCACGTAAACGTAACGTAAGACGGAACAATCTAAAATCAATATATCCTTACGAATTCGCCGCAATTTGTTACGATTCGCCCCGTCCATTATAACCAAGGCATAATTCGCCATCAACACCACCTTGTATAAATTCGCCTTGCCTCGAATACTTCAAGAAAAAGTATAACTGTTAACTTGCTTAAATTTAAGCAAAACGGCAACGCTATTCGTACGCAGAAATGTCAGTCGACGTTTCTAGCGAGTAGTGTAGTTCTCGTTGCCATTTTGTAAAGTGCTCTTAAAACAGTCGAAAGTTCGTGTATCGTGCGCATTGAATCAATAATTAATAAAAAAGGAGGCTATCCGGTGCAAATTAAAAGTAAATTGTGAAGATCGAGTCTGGAATCAGTTTTTTGTAAGTTAGTTTAAGATTTCATAAATAGTTTATGGAGTTTATAGTAAGGATAGGTTGTGCTATGTGAAAAAAACTTTCGGGTCAGTGAAGCACCCGCCACACCCATTATGGAAAAAAGAGATTTTCTGCATTTATTGTTAATTCGAACTACAATGCATTTGAAAATGAAATAAATAGGAAGATCCAGTAAAAAATCAGCTTTTAGGACCAATATGTTTTAAATTAAAAATTCTGTATTGAAAAATCACAATTATGGAAAAAGTTTAAGAAGAAGAAGAATTTGAGGAGAAATCGTTAATAGGAGCGATGCCGACGTAAGCGACGTCATCGTGCTGCTTGCGTCGTGTACGAAGCAGACTGATTTTGTTTTTTGGAGAATGATTTGGACTGCTGTGTGTGTGTTGTTAAATTCAAAAGTCTTCAATTTCAAATCTTGTAGGAGGCATCTGAAAGCAATAAATAATACATTTTGTTTAAATAATATAGTTTTCTGCGTTAATAAATTGGTCAAAATCGTTTTATTATAAATCTTATTAGGAAAGAGTTACCACGTACAAAGCCCGCTATAAATGTAGCATATTTTTAGGGACGTAATTTATCTAATTTCCTCGTTATTAAAACCTTTTACAGCGGATATGACAAATGGTTTTTTTTTGGTTATTTGGGTTTCTTATGTAAAACAGTACTGTTAAATATTGCCAGGTTTATAAGTTAATTTTTTTTTTGTTATTTCCTGACTCCCTCGCCGCTCTCTACGGGCTCTTAAGTTTCTTACGGTAAGTTAAGTTTTATCAAGTGCCAACACAGTTTCTCATATAACAGGTTGGACAAAATACTAAGTTAAATAAATTAAGTCTAGACTAACTGAGCTTTTAATAATCTAAAATCTACAGGTTTTACAGGCCAAAATACTAAGTTAAGTAACATGTCGAGCCCTGACCGCCAAAAAGGCGTTCAAAATTTTCTTTTTGATGCAGAAATGTTCCTAGAGCATCCGGATGCATTTCTGCATCAAAAATAAAATTTGGAAAAAATATCGCTTACATCTTTTTGGCGGTTGGGGAGGTGGTTAGCGGGTTTACACTCGTAAGGCGACGAAGTGGGTCATCATGTGATACTAATTCCCGATGACATGCTTCAACTTTGCTTAGGTTTATGGTCCTTTAGCGGATTGAAGCGATGATTCAAAGAGCATGCGCTATTCAACTTTTTGATTGTGTTTGTTATTATACACATTTGTATCTACATATGTTTGTATGGATGTATGTATGTGCATACATTCTCGTAGGTACACGCAGTTGTACTCACGTTTAAAGAATTCTTTTAATTAAGTTATTCTCATCTTCGGCACCTCTGCTAACTCCGTTCAATGTTTTCGCTTTGTTATTTACACTTTTTTTCTTCGCGTCGCTCATACTATGTATGTACATATGCCAGTTTTAAAGCTAATTGTTGGTATTTGCTTAAAATTACGTCATTTCCTATTTTTGATTAGAATTTGTGTACTATGCGCTGCATTGTGTCTTTTGTACTGTGGACTCTAGCGTTGCCAAATGTCCCATATTTGCGGGGACATCCCTTATTTTGTATTAAATTTCAAATGTTCCGCCGGGACAAGATTTTTCCCGAATTTTCGTCAATTTCATTATTCATTTCAGTTTGTAAACTTCTACTCAACATGGTTATGCTTTCGCGCGGCTACTGTGACTAGGTCATTAGCAAGAATTATTGCATGCAACTTTGTAAGAGAAATATAGCTAAAAAATTGCAGTTCATTTTTTTTTTTGTGGAGTATCTTGCGAATTTTCTTCGATATAACGCATGAACTAAATTGACTTTGATATGCAAGAAAATGCGCAACACCCTCTGCAAAAAAGAAATTCTAAAAAATCAGTGGTACTTGAAACTTGCGACTTTTAAAACCACATACTCGAAATCTTTCTAGGAAATCTAATTAAAAAACGGAAATTTTGATGAAAACTTTTTTAAGTTTAATTAGTTTTTGTGAACTTTGTGCAAGCTTTGAAACTTTCATTTATGTGGTATTTGATATAGATCTACCCATATTTTAAATGAAAATTATTAACAATCATTTTGAAATTTCCTGCTACTATTTTGACCGCAACTGTATCTGTTATTTTGTTTTTATCGTTTTGTCTATATGTCTACGTCAGTGCACGGACTTTACCATTTTGTTGGTAGATCTACCAACTTTTTAGCTATATTATATTTTATCCATTTTTACCAACAAAGGCTAAAAATCTACCAATATTTTGCGGAAAGAAAGCAAAAAGATTTAACAGATTTGTAAGTATACCATTTTAAAAGTGCCCATCGTCGCGGCGGTCGCAAAAAAATATATGTAGAAAAAAGGGTTTTTTCTTAACAGCGGTCGACCCTCTGCAGGCAATGGCAAACCTCCGCGTGTATTTCTGCCATGAAAAACCGCTACTCATCAATATACAATCGCCGTTCGGAGACGGCGCTTTGTGTGCCAACATCAAGGCGCACGTCACAAATCGGAGGAGAAGCTCGTCCAATCACTATCTGTTGTTATTAATTCAAATTACACGGTGCTACAAAAAAAAAAGTCATAGGCATATTTTTTGCAGCGGCAAACTTGAAGGCGCAGTAGAAATCACAGCAGTGATTAGCTAAAGTTTGTGACTTTGCTAGAATACGGCTGCTAGTTTAGGTTGTAGGCATGGTCGAGTACAACATGAAAATAGGTCCCTCAATTTTTGTATACCAAAAAAAAACTTTATTTTCGTACTTGATGCACTTATCTATTAATAGCTTGACTATTTTCCATCTTAAAAACTACTTGACCGATCTCGATCAAATTTGATATATACATTGAGCTTGGCCTCCTTACGCACCGTGTTGATGGACCGTTTTTGAATTCACTAAATCTGGCATCACTGACTGGAGAAGAACTTGGCTTCAATTGGCCCAGAAGAGAAACGACTGGGGTGCTTTGATATTCAGTGTTGCCGTTTTGATCCAAATGAATCAAAATGATACGTTTTTCATCGAAATTTTAAAAGATGCTTTTATTTTTAGCTTAGTATAAATTGTGATACATTTTAATTCACAAGTTGAGGGTAACTCTTCCTATCTTAAGACTTTTATGTGTTTGTGGCCACACATTAAGTTTGTTTCTTTTCATTGAACATACCACCTTTAATCTGCATATGGCATCACTGTTAGCTACAGCACACTATCCTGTTCCCGTACTCCAGGATTTAGTCCGAAATAGTCCGAAGTCGTTTGCTTTCGCACATTTATCATATATTTTGCGAACAATTTCTCACTAAATCATGGAGAGCGGGAACAGGCTAATATTGCCTTATTTCCTTTTTGATTTTGAAGCTGTCGGCTGTGGTACTGTGCTAACGGCAATGTCACACGATTTGTACGTACAGATTTGTACATTTTGGCAGTCACAGAGTGGTGTTCTATAGAAATTTTGAGTTCAGCTCAATAAAAGAATTTCCAAACAACACTACTACTTTTTCAAAAAAATCTGAAAAAAATATAGTACACCTCAAATATATAAAGTATTTTTTTTTTCGAAAAAAATAAAAATGCTTTTTAAGTGTACATCTTTTTTCTCATGCACTTCCTCTATAAAAAAATATATTTCTTTGAAAGTATCACATGCTTTATCGCTATCAATATTTAAATTAATACAAATCAAAAGCTATTTTTTTATTAGTGAGATATTCGTTTTATTACTCTTATCTCACCATTTCAAAGTCTTAATAGAAAAATCTCTTTTTCGCATACGATGTTTTCTTCCAACAGTATTTAGTACGCAGACCCAAAAAATAGTACAATACTATATATTATAGTACGGTTGGAAACCCTATCTGTAACTGCCAAAATGTACAAAGCCGTACAAATGTACCAATCGTGTAAAACTGCCTCAAGAATTTCATCCAGAGTAATCCAGTAAGTATTGTGAAAATTACTTTTAAGTGTTTACAGTGCTAAATACCAATTTGATATGTGATTTTAGTTAAGTATGCAAATGAATTCAACTGTTACCGAGTATAAAAGCTTTACATAAAAACTTCAAACTATCATTTTAATTTAAGAATTAGAAGTTTGATTTTTTGAAATTTTTTTTCATCATACTTTTGATCCATTTTAGGGAATTTTGGTGATACATTTCTTCTGAACGCCGCGGCAACACTGTCGATGTTCAGACATGGAAACTTTTGTTGCGGCAACTCAAAGCTTGTAGGGGAGAGAGCGACGAGGAAAGGGGACGGGTACCGAGTTGCCCGTACTCGGGCAACCCGCTTTGGGCTTTCGTTCGTCTGAGTAATTCAAGTTGGCGGCTCACAGCCAGTGATCGGACTTAAAAAAAATTCCGTGTTGTAGAATCTGTGAAAAATGTGGTAGATCTCTGGGCTTGGATCGAACTTTGTACGGAAATTAAAAATATTCTGCAAGGTTTCACCTAAATGGCAAACTTTTTAATTAGACTAAAAAAATTAATTTTAGTATAATAAAGTACAAGATTGATGTTGTTAAAAATTTGCGTTGAGTTTTGGCAATTTTTTTCCTTGACAGCGTAAAGCAGTTCCTTCCATATTAAGATATTTTGCGAACATATTTTAAGAGATTTCTGCGACCTTGCGGAGTGCTGCCAGCTTTTCTTTTTAGCACATCACGAAGCAGCGAACAAATGTGACACGTTCCAGAAACAGCAAATTGGGATTTGCCGATTTTGACAATTCTCAAGTAAAAGTAAACAACGCCTCAGAACCCTTTGATGCACTTTCACAAATACTTTCACGAAATCTCCGTTTTTTAACATTTTCGCTTTTAATTCTTTTTATAAGTCATATATTTTGCAATGTAACACAATAAAACCGCGTTTCCTGTCGAAAAATTGAGAAAAGTTTACTATTTTACAGTTTATTTTATCCTCCCATTCGGCTTTATTTACTTTTACTTGAGAAATTTCATCGTCGCCAGGAATGCGGAATCTTGTATTATTATATTATATTCTTGATACCAAATCGTGTTTAGTGTTGCACAAATTTTTCCTCTTAAAATTAAGAAAATTACGTCAAGCAAAAATAATACTACTCAAAAACGAGAATATGTGGTAGTTTTCAGACCTTGAGTGGTAGATGTGGTAGATGCTCAAAAAAGTGGAAGATCTACCACAATGTGGTAGAGGTCCGATCACTGTTCACAGCTGACAACAACAATTGCGTACAAAAGAGTTGCTGCGTGTGAATGCAAAGGGCAACACCAAAAGAGAAATCGCCTATAATAAGTAACTCGGGTTTCAGTGTCTGAACGCAGACTTAGGCGGCTAGATCTCCAAAGAAGAAGAAGAAACGTATGTATTTGGCTTTCGAAGGCAAATTTTCGAGATATTTTCAGTTTAACGTTATTCAGCATAAATAAAATTATATTTTAAAACACTAAAAACTTGCTTTTATTACAATGTGAACTAAAAAGTAAAAAATAGTTTATAGAAATACATTTTTTGTTTAAGAGGAATAGGAAGTTCCCTAGATAGAGATAGATAATAAAATGAGGTTTGCACCGCGACCTATTGGTCTATTGTGCCCTCCGCTCTTCACAATACCTCCTCTAAAACGAATTCCCTGGAAAAATTTAACAGTGCCTTAGGAGATAGGGAGTGAAGCTGTGCCTAAGCTGTGGCCACATTGAGCCTAAACTTCTCTCACGTCTTCTGCAGACTGCATCACATTCGGTGAGGATGTGAAGAGGTGTCTCGCTGGTAGTGTCGCAAAAACGACAAAGGTCACTCGACCATATCCCCAGCTTATATAGATGTCCTCTCAGCCTGCAGTGTCCTGTGAGGATACCTGTTATGATTCTAAGCTGCCCTTTTCGGAGGTCAATTAAGCTTTGGAATCTCCTTCTGTTATAGCCTCCCAGTAAACTCTTTGCCCGACGCATTCCTGACGAACTTTGCCAGTTTAGATCCCTCATAGTGATCCTCTCTATCTAAAGCTCCTCTTTTAGAGTGTTGGGACCCACTCCTAGGAAGGGCTCAGGGCCAACTGGAGTGGTGGCTGCAGCCTCTCTCGCGAGACAGGCAGCCGCCTCGTTACCCTCTACTCCCCTGTGACCAGGTACCCACGCTAACTTGATGTTATTGTATCTACCCTGGGAGTTAAGCTTCTCAATGCACTCCAGGACCAGCGACGATTTGACCTCATAGGATATGAGGGCCTTGAGTGCTGCCTGACTATCGCTACGGATTATAACTCTCTCGTTTCTATACCCTCTACCTATGATTGTATCCGCAGATAGCATAGACTTCTGCTTGAAATATGCTCGGATATTTCCCCATAGGAACAGAAATCCGGGCCCAGGGTCCCACAATTCCAGCACCTATTCCTTCTGGGGTGTTCGAGCCATCCGTGTACCAGTTCAGAGTGCAACCCTGAAGTACTGTCTCGAATGCGGAGACACTCCAGGTCGCTTTACTGCAGAGCTCTATTTTGAATTTCTTCTCAAAGACTATGGTCTTTCCTATGTCATCTCTAGGTAGCAGGGCTAGTGGGAGCGAGGACCCTAGCTTCTCCATACTCCTAGAGGAAATGACGTTACCTTTTCCAAATCCCTCTCGGATTGTTAAGCAGAGTTATTTTGGCTGCCTGCTCTATGGTTATATGAAGAGGCCCATAGGTGATCATTGGCTGTACTATCATGATGTAGAGCGATCTCAGGATCCTGGGCGTACAACCCCAGAATTTTCCCGCCAGACGCTTACACACCATTAACGCTTTCGTGGCCCTGGAGGTGATCGCGTCCACATGTTTCTTCCATAGAAGTTTGGAGTCTAGGATTAGTCCCAGATACTTCACTTCGCTGGCGACGCTAACCACGACCCCCTCCAAGGTTAAGTTCCTCATGCCCGGAAGAGCTCTTTTTCTAGTAAAAGGAATGACGGCGGTTTTGGCAGGATTTATGATAAGTCCTAACTTGTTGCACCATCCCTTCGTAATTCTTAGGCCTCTTTGAATGATGTCACAGAGGGTGCTCTCGAACTTCCCCCTGCGGATACCATTGTCAGAGAGAAGTTGAAGAAGTTCATCTCCCACTAGGCTCCACAGAAGGAGTGATAAGACCCCTCCCTGCGGGCAACCCTTTGTTGTCTGAAATTGTACCACGCTGTCATCTACCTCGGTTTCAGCAATCCTTGTACGCAGGAGCGCATCCACCCAATTGCAGATCGCTGGCTGCACGTCTCTCCTCTCCAGTGCCCTGCGCACTCCAGAGTGTGACGTGTTGTCAAACGCGCCCCCTATATCGAGAAAGGCGCAGAGCACTGATTCACCGCATTCGCGGGCCCCCTGAATCTCGGTTGTCAGTTGGTACAGGGCTATGACCGTGGACCTTCCAGCCCTGTATGCATGCTGACTGGAGTGCAGGAGTATATCCCTCAGAATGGTTGATCTAATGTGTTTATCTATATCTTCTCCATTGCTTTTAACACAAGGGAGGTTAAGCTTATTGGTCTGAACGACTTCGCTAGCGAGTAGTCCCTTTTACCCACTTTCGGGATGAAGATTACTCGTGCCCTTCACCACATCTGTGGGACATACGCTTCTGCAAGACTGCTTCTCATTATGTCCACGAGATGCGGTATTACACTCTCACCGCCCTGCTGTAACATCACTGTCCGGATGTCATCTGCCCCCGGAGCGCTCAAACGAGCCTAGCGCCCATCCGTCTGAAGACTGTCGTCCTCCCGCGCGTACTCTATAAAGAGTGCCGCTGCAGCATCGGAGAGGCCCTCTGGGAAGCTCTTCCTCCGTTCCTCTTGCTTAGTACCTTTAGTACCTTTCTCTTGTGCCTTTTCTTGCGCTTTTGTGCTATTTGTGTTCCTAATTTTGTTGTTGCTGTTGTTAGCTTGTTGTTGTTGCTTATTTGTTGCTTGTTTTTGTTTTTGTTTTTGGTTTTGTTGTTGATCTTTAGTTGCATTCATCTTGTTCGTACGACCGCATGCCTGACCAGCCAGGCATAGCGGTCTAAATAGTTGCTGGGGATCTCATTCGTCCGCCACGACAGCGCCCCTTGCCGCAGTAAGGCCACCGTTACTCCTCGAGGCGGCCCGGTGTCGAGAAGGCGCCGTTAAAAATACAGGCGTTTTTTCCCCTTTGGCTGCAAACCGTCCAATGGGCACGGTGTCGCGTTACACCCTGGATTAGGAGGTGGCAGTTCTTGGTCACTGTCCGCCCGCAGCCCTAAGCTGGATGGAGGGTAGCGTAGAAGCTGAAAGCGTCTGCGTTACCCCAATACAGGGAAGGGCTGAATGGAGGATAGGAATAGGATAAAGTAATTGACAATACCGGAAAATAAAACGTGGGGTGATTCATAGCAATTGTTTTGAACTTTTCGTTTTTAATTAAGTAATATTGAATATTGCCAATAACTAACAGGACTACAAAATCTAAGAAGCATCCCACGCTTTGTTTTCCGGCTAAATTAATTTTATTGCCAATTACTTTACTTTATCCTATTTTAGGTTCGTTTTAAAAGTTTAATTAAATCAAGTTAGGGAACTTCCTATTCCTCTTAAACGAAATCTGTATTTCTATAAATTATTTTTTACTTTTTAGTTCACATTGTAATAAAAGCGAGTTTGTATGTTTTTAACTATAATTTTATTTTCATATTTTTAGTCTTAAATTCGATTGATTTTAAAACTATTATAACGAATAGAATAACAAGCAAAATCAATCTTAGGAATTTTCATTTGTACTGCCATCTGGTAACTTTAAAATTGAAATTTGAAGCAATACCCATTCGTACTGTCATCATTAGGTATGTAACTTGATAATGGAAATTGCTGCATCTTTTAGGCGCACCATTATTACATATCGTCGCCTGGGTAAAAGATTTAGGCGATTTTTAGTTAAAGATGCAGTTTTATTTTATTAAATAAGATCTTCCGATTGGTGTTATCAGTTTTTGGATATCAAATTTAGTTTCCGAGATATTGAGTAAAATTTTGTCGTATTTGCAGGTTCGCAAGCGACTCGGTCAACATTTTGTTGTATGTGACGAACAATTTCGCATACGAGCATCTCGGTAGATTCGGTTTAGATATCCGGATAACCAAACGAACATATATTAACCGGATATCCAGAGTTAGGCTTTATTCAAATAAATTGATATTTAGATAATTATACGAAGAAAATTTTATCCGTAATATAATTATTCGCAAATTTTTGAAAACTCGATTTATAACAGACTGAGCAACGATTTACTTTTATTTCTATTGCAACTGATTGTCAGTTAGTTTAATTCTGTTTGCTGTTTTATCAAGAATATTACTTGTTTTATTTTCATTAATTATTCGCTTAACGAATATAATAGTTTATCCGTCATTGGAATAATTTTTTTTTGAATAAAGTTAAATTATTTATTTTTTACGAATAACGAAAATAAAAAATTATTTATTTGTTATTCATCAATCGAATAAATTTTGCCAACTCTATTTCATACGTGTATAAAAAAATTAGTTGTTCAGTGTACTTTTATTCTTTAAATTAAGTTATTTGAAACGAGAAATCGAAAATTTGTTTTTCAGTGTACTTTTATTCTTTAAATTAAGTTATTTTAAACTAAAAATCGAAAATGTACTTTTCGCAAGACATATGCCAAGCTCCAAAATGCAGAGTTCCAGACCTTGTATTAAATTAGAGAAAATTCTGCAAATTTCGTACCCAAATATTGCACATTTTATTTACACTGTTTAGAAAAAATTTGAGTATGCAGTTTTTTATTTTTAGCCCATTCAATTTTAGTACAATAAAGTGCAAGTCTGAGGAAGCTAGGACTTACCATTGATTTTTGGCAATTTTTTTTTGTTGGAGGCGGCGCTCATTTTTTCCATATAGAAACATTTTTATTTTATGTATCCTAGCTACCTCAGACTTGCACTTTGTTATACTAAAATTGAATGGGCTAAAAAACCGCTTACTCAACTTCTTCTAAAGAGTGTAAATAAAAATTACAATATTTGAATGGAAATTTGCAGAATTTTGCACAAGGTTTGGAATTATGATTTTTGGAGTTTTTATTGTAGAATTAACCATATTTTTATAAAAAAATGAGCGAAAAATTAAATATTTAAAAAATATTTGCCCGTATTGCAAAAAACTCGCTGTGCCCAAAATTTAATGGCAGACTGTATTTGAAATTTTTGTATAGAAAATTTCATGATTTTCGATTCGTACGAAAAAAAGAATAGGCCCTATTATAAATATCAGAATACAGATACATAAATAACGGTATAATTCAATATTTAAAAAATTTTCATTTATAATTAATTGCTGGACAATTATTTTTCTAGTAAATTCAGACGAAGGTACATATTTGAGAGACTTTGTTCAGACTAGTTTCTCATAGAAATGGTGTTCCTGTAACGGTTGCCCCGTGTGTAGTCAGCACAAAATACTAAATTTTTAAATTATGATTTACGTGGTCACAAATACAAAAAATGCATTAAATAATCTATTCG
>NW_023458566.1:22589628-22601341 GCF_013731165.1 Rhagoletis pomonella | reverse complement strand
CAAGGCGAATTTATATAAGGTGGTGTTACTAGCTCAGCTGATTTTGTGTATGTGTTTCGCCGCACGGCTTCTGATATCAAATTGAAAAATTTTGTTTGAATTTCTACACACACTCTTACAGATTTTGACAGTTTATGCCGCCAAAGCAAAAACAAAATACATGTAAATTTTTGTTTTTGTACTCCTGCTATCACCTTATATTAATTCGCCTTGAATTTAAGCAAAACGGCAACGCTATTCGTACGCAGAAATGTCAGTCGACGTTTCTAGCGAGTAGTGTAGTTCTCGTTGCCATTTTGTAAAGTGCTCTTAAAACAGTCGAAAGTTCGTGTATCGTGCGCATTGAATCAATAATTAATAAAAGAGGAGGCTATCCGGTGCAAATTAAAAGTAAATTGTGAAGATCGAGTCTGGAATCAGTTTTTTTGTAAGTTAGTTTAAGATTTCATAAATAGTTTATGGAGTTTATAGTAAGGATAGGTTGTGAAAAAAACTTTCGGGTCAGTGAAGCACCCGCCACACCCATTATGGAAAAAAGAGATTTTCTGCGTTTATTGTCAATTCGAACTACAATGCATTTGAAAATGAAATAAACAGGAAGATCCAGTAAAAAATCAGCTTTTAGGACCAATATGTTTTAAATTAAAAATTCTGTATCGAAAAATCAGAATTAAGGAAAAAGTTTAAGAAGAAGAAGAATTTGAGGAGAAATCGTTAATAGGAGCGATGCCGACGTAAGCGACGTCATCGTGCTGCTTGCGTCGTGTACGAAGCAGACTGATTTTGTTTTTTGGAGAATGATTTGGACTGCTGTTTGTGTGTTGTTAAATTCAAAAGTCTTCAATTTCTAATCTTGTAGGAGGCATCTGAAAGCAATAACTAATACACTTTGTTTAACCGCCCTATTCCCACAACACTGACAAAATTCATCATGTGACTATTGTCAGAACTACTGCGCCTAAAACACAATATAAACATTGTTTCGCCGTTGTCACTTACTCAGTAGGTCATAACAATAAAACTGACAATTGTCATACGACAGCTTAAAATAAATTTGCGGCATAGTATTAGGCGCAGTTGTAAAGGCAATAGTAAGCCGCTGAGTTTTGTCAGTGGTGTGGGAATAGGGCGGTAAATAATATAGTTTTCTGCGTTAATAAATTGTTCAAAATCGTTTTATTGCAAATCTGATTAGGAAGGAGTTACCACGTACAAAGCCCGTTATAAATGTAGCATATTTTTAGGGACGTAATTTATCTAATTTCCTCGTTATTAAAACCTTTTACAGCGGATATGACAAATGGTTTTTTTTTGGTTATTTGGGTTTCTTATGTAAAACAGTACTGTTAAATATTGCCAGGTTTATAAGTTAATTTTTTTTTGGTTATTTCCTGACTCCCTCGCCGCTCTCTACGGGCTCTTAAGTTTCTTACGGTAAGTTAAGTTTTATCAAGTGCCAACACAGTTTCTCATATAAGAGGTTGGACAAAATACTAAGTTAAATAAATTAAGTCTAGACTAACTGAGCTTTTAATAATCTAAAATCTACAGGTTTTACAGGCCAAAATACTAAGTTAAGTAACATGTCGAGCCCTGACCGCCAAAAAGGCGTTCAAAATTTTCTTTTTGATGCAGAAATGTTCCTAGAGCATCCGGATGCATTTCTGCATCAAAAATAAAATTTGGAAAAAATATCGCTTACATCTTTTTGGCGGTTGGGGAGGTGGTTAGCGGGTTTACACTCGTAAGGCGGCGAAGTGGGTCATCATGTGATACTAATTCCCGATGACATGCTTCAACTTTGCTTAGGTTTCTGGTCCTTTAGCGGATTGAAGCGATGATTCAAAGAGCATGCGCTATTCAACTTTTTGATTGTGTTTGTTATTATACACATTTGTATCTACATATGTATACATATGTTTGTATGGATGTATGTATGTGCATACATTCTCGTAGGTACACGCAATTGTACTCATGTATAAAGAATTCTTTTAATTAAGTTATTCTCATCTTCGGCACCTCTGCTAACTCCAATCAATGTTTTCGCTTTGTTATTTACACTTTTTCTCTTCGCGTCGCTCATACTATGTATGTACATATGCCAGTTTTAAAGTTAATTGTTGGTATTTGCTTAAAATTACGTCATTTCCTATTTTTGATTAGAATTTGTGTACTATGCGCTGCATTGTATCTTTTGTACGGTGGACTCTAGCGTTGCCAAATGTCCCATATTTGCGGGGACATCCCGTATTTTGTATTAAATTTCAAATGTTCCGCCGGGACAAGATTTTTCCCGAATTTTCGACAATTTCATTATTCATTTCAATTTGTAAACTTCTACTCAACATGGTTATGCTTTCGCGCGGCTATTGTGACTAGGTCATTAGCAAGAATTATTGCATGCAACTTTGTAAGAGAAATATAGCTAAAAATTACCCTTCATTTTTTTTTTTTTATTTTGTGGAGTATCTTGCCAATTTTCTTCGATATAACGCATGAACTAAATTGACTTTTATATGGAAGAAAATGCGCAACACCCTCTGCAAAAAAATTCTAAAAAATCAGGGGTAATTTTTAGCGACTTGAAACTTGCGACTTTTAAAACCACATACTCGAAATCTTTCTAGGAAATCTAATTAAAAAAAGGAAATTTTGCTACAAAAAAAAAGTCCTGAAATACACCGGAAACCAAACCTAACCCCCTATATTCTATGAGAGTCACAAAACTTAGCGCATCACTGTTGTGATTTCTAGTGCGCCGCGAAATGTGTCACAAAAAATTCGATTTTGAGTACTAGAAAAATACACAAAAATTTTAAAATTTGTACTGCAGCGGCAAACTTGGAGGCGCAGTACAAATCACAGTAGTGATGAGCTAAAGTTTGTGACTTTGCTAGAATACGGCTGCTAGTTTAGGTTGTAGGCATGGTCGAGTACAACATGAAAATAGGTCCCGTATAGTTCCTGAACCCTCAATTTTTTTATACCAAAAAAACCTTTATTTTCGTACTTGATGCACCTATCTATTAATAGCTTGACTATTTTCCATCTTAAAAAGTACTTGACCGATCGCGATCAAATTTGATATATACATTGAGCTTGGCCTCCTTACGCACCGTGTTGATGGACCATTTTTGAATTCACCAAATCTGGCATCACTGAGTGGAGAAGAACTTGGCTTCAATTGGCACAGAAGAGAAACGACTGGGGTGCTTTGATATTCAGTGTTGCCATTTTGATCCAAATGAATCAAAATGATACGTTTTACATCGAACTTTTAAAAGATGCTTTTATTTTTAGCTTAGTATAAATTGTGATACATTTTAATTCACAAGTTGAGGGTAACTCTTCCCATCTAAAGACTTTTATGATTTTGTGGCCACACATTAAGTTTGTTTCTTTTCATTGAACGTACCTCCTTTAATCTGCATATGGCATCACTGTTAGCTACAGAAAACTATCCTGTTCCCGTACTCCAGGATTTAGTCCGAAATAGTCCGAAGTCGTTTGCTTTCGCACAATTATCATATATTTTGCGAACAATTTCTCACTAAATCATGGAGAGCGGGAACAGGCTAATATTGCCTTATTTCCTTTTTGATTTTGAAGCTGTCGGCTGTGGTACTGCGCTAACGGCAATGTCATACGATTTGTACATTTTGGCAGTCACAGAGTGGAGTTCTATAGAAATTTTGAGTTCAGCTCAATAAAAGAATTTCCAAACAACACTACTACTTTTTCAAAAAAATCTGAAAAAATATAGTACACCTCAAATATATATAGTATTTTTTTTTAGAAAAAAATAAAAATGCTTTTTAAGTGTACATCTTTTTTCTTATGCATTTCCTCTATAAAAAAATATATTTCTTTGAAAGTATCACATGCTTTATCGCTATCAATATTTAAATAAATATAAATCAAAAGCTATTTTTTTATTAGTGAGATATTCGTTTTATTACTCTTATCTCACAATTTCAAAATCTTAATAGAAAAATCTCTTTTTCGCATACTATGTTTCTTTCCAACAGTTTTTAGTACGCAGATCCAAAAAATAGTACAATACTATATATTATAGTACGGTTGGCATCCCTATCTGTAACTGCCAAAATGTACAAAGCCGTACAAATGTACCAATCGTGTAAAACTGTCTTAAGAATTTCATCTAGAGTAATCCAGTAAGTATTGTGAAAATTACTTTTAAGTGTTTACAGTGCTAAATACCAATTTGATATGTGATTTTAGTTAAGTATGCAAATGAATTCAACTGTTACCGAGTATAAAAGCTTTAAATAAAAACTGTCAACGATCTCAGTTAAAAATTCAAACTATCATTTTAATTTAAGAATTAGAAGTTTTGTTGAAGATTGATACTTTGATTTTTTGAAATTTTTTTTCATCATACTTTTGATCCATTTTAGGGAATTTTGGTGATACATTTCTTCTGAACGCCGCAGCAACACTGTCAATGTTCAGACACGGAAACTTTTGTTGCGGCAACTCAAAGCTTGTAGGGGAGAGAGCGACGAGGAAAGGGGACGGGTACCGAGTTGCTCGTACTCGGGCAACCTGCTTTGGGCTTTCGTTCGTCTGAGTAATTCAAGTTGGCGGCTCACAGCCAGTGATCGGACTTCAAAAAAAAATTCCGTGTTGTAGAATCTGTGAAAAACGTGGTAGATTTCAAAAAAATGTGGTAGATCTCTGGGTTTGGATCGAACTTTGTACAGAAATAAAAAATATTCTGCAAGGTTTCACCTAAATAGCAAACTTTTTAATTAGACTAAAAAAATTAATTTTAGTATAATAAAGTGCAAGATTGATGTTGCTAAAAATTTGCGTTGAGTTTTGGCAATTTTTTTCCTTGACAGTGTAAAGCAGTTCCTTCCATATTAAGATATGTTCGAACATATTTTAAGAGATTTTTGCAACCTTGATTTTAACAATTCTCAAGTAAAAGTAAACAACGCCTCAGAACCCTTTGATGCACTTTCACAAATACTTTCACGAAATCTCCGTTTTTTAACATTTTCGCTTTTAATTCTTTTTATAAGTCATATATTTTGCAATGTAACACAATAAAACCGCGTTTCCTGTCGAAAAATGGAGAAAAGTTTACTATTTTACAGTTTATTTTATCCTCCAATCGGCTTTATTTACTTTTACTTGAGAAATTTCATCGTCGCCAGGAATGCGGAATCTTGTATTATTATATTATATTCTTGATACCAAATCGTGTTTAGTGTTGCACAAATTTTTCCTCTTAAAATTAAGAAAATTACGTCAAGCAAAAATAATACTACTCAAAAACGCAAATATGTGGTAGTTTTCAGACCTTGAGTGGTAGATGTGGTAGATGCTCAAAAAAGTGGGAGATCTACTACAATGTGGTAGACGTCCGATCACTGTTCGCAGCTGACAACAACAATTGCGTACAAAAGAGTTGCTGCGTGTGAATGCAAAGAGCAACACCAAAAGAGAAATCGCCGATAATAAGTAACTCGGGTTTCAGTGTCTGAACGCAGACTTAGGCGGCTAGATCTCCAAAGAAGAAGAAGAAGAAACGTATGTATTTGGGTTTCGAAGGCAAGTTTTCGAGATATTTTCAGTTTAACGTTATTCAGCATAAATAAAATTATAGTTTAAAACACTAAAAACTTGCTTTTATTACAATGTGAACTAAAAAGTAAAAAATAATTTATAGAAATACAGATTTCGTTTAAGAGGAATAGGAAGTTCCCTAGATGGAGATAGATAATAAAATGAGGTTTGCACCGCGACCTATTGGTCTATTGTGCCCTCCACTCTTCACAATACCTCCTCTAAAACTAATTCCCTGAGAAAATTTAACAGTGCCTTAGGAGATAGGGAGTGAATGTGCCTAAGCTGTGGCCACATTGAGCCTAAACTTCTCTCACATCTTCTGCAGATTGCATCACATTCGGTGAGGATGTGATGAGGTGCCTCGCTGGTAGTGTCGCAAAACCGACAAAGGTCACTCGACCATATCCCCAGCTTATATAGATGTCCTCTCAGCCTGCAGTGTCCTGTGAGGATACCTGTTATGATTCTAAGCTGCCCTTTTCGGAGGTCAATTAAGCTTTGGAATCTCCTTCTGTTATAGCCTCCCAGTAAACTCTTTGCCTGACGCATTCCTGACGAACTTTGCCAGTTTAGATCCCTCATAGTGATCCTCTCTATCTTAAGCTCCTCTTTTAGAGTGTTTGGACCCACTCCTAGGAAGGGCTCAGGGCCTTGAGTGCTGCCTGGCTATCGCTAAGGATTATAAATCTCTCGTTCTTCGGAATCCCTGCTCTGGCCTGCACTCCCAGCAAGAAACGGATAATCCTGTGGTCAGACAAGGAGGGTTCCGAAGACACCCACCATTGTCCAATCAGATTATTACCCAGATCGTTACTGAGAGTCAGGTCAAGGACTTCCTGCCTGTTCCTTCCTTCCTTGTTTATATACAGATCTTCACTTAAAATGTACTCAAGTAAGGACTCACCCCGTTTGTTGATGTCGGTGCTGCCCCACTCAGCGTGGTGGGCATTCGCATCGGAACCGATGATCAAAGGAAGTCGGGCTCTTCTGCAATGTTCCACCAGATCTTGTACCTCTGCGGGGGGAATGCTGTGGTTATCCTCCGGAAAGTATGCGGCAGCAAACACTATGTCCCTGGGTCTTCCTTCCACCCAAAACGTCGCTTGTACTGCTACCAGGTCCTGGCTTAAAAACTCTGTAATGCAGAAAAAATCTATATCATTCCTGACCATTACACATGCTCTAGGCCTCTCAACGGAGAGGTCCCATATTACCTAATTGTGTGTTCCTTTGAGGCCCCTTACCTGGCCCCTGTATGTCCACGGCTCCTGAATCAGTACTATGCTCAGATCGTCCGGGAGAAAACCTGCTCACAATTACAGCCGAGGCCGCAACCGCGTGGTGCAGGTTGATCTGGGCTACTGACAAGGGCGGTGGGTGCCTCATAACTGCTCTTCCAGATCCGAGAGCCTTAGTTCGCTCTCGATTCCCCTGTCTAGCTCTAGCCTCCTCAAATCTATACCCTCGAGCAGCTCCTGCGTGGAGGGGACTTGCCCCTGTATAAGAGCTGCTGTATCTCGCACATTGGTACCTCGTTCGTCGGAAGATTGGGCCAGAGGTGTCGGCTCAGAGGACTGCGCGCCCTCACCTGAAGTGATGCTTACCCCCGGGTCCCGATCTTGGAGGGGGTGGATACTCCCGCTGCTTCTTTGGGGCCGGAGTGTTCCGTGTTAACTCGCCGCTGTTCCGCTTCGCGGGTGCGGTCTCACCGGAGCCCTCCACCTTGTTGTCCTGGTTTCTGTGCCTCTCATCATAGCGACTATGCCCGCTCTTCCGCTTGTAGGCGGGTGCGGTCTCGCCAGTGTGCCTGTAGTGCCTACCACCCGTAGCATGGTGCTGTCCGTCACTCCGCTTCTCAGCGGGTGTGGGTGTATGACCCTCGCTGGTATGCCCGCTCTTCCGCCCAGCGGCGGGTGCGGTCTGTTCGCGAGAGCCATACTGTCTGGTCTGCTGCTGATGCCCGCTCTTCCGCTCATTCGCGGGTGCGGTCGTACTGTTGTAGCGCTCAGAGTCCCGCTTACTCGATCCTTGTGGGGCCGATCTAGCGAGAGCTAGCTCCCTAGCTACCTCGGGAGTCTTGCCTTGTTCGATGTACCTCACATAGCGCCTCGCCCTCGCCCCGGAGCCCGAGCCTCCTGGGGTCGGTCAGCGAACCGAGTTTCCCTGCGAGAGAAAGAGTTGGTGGATTCGCCTTTCTATCCAAGTGGCGTCCCTTCTGCTTCTTCAAGGAGACGCGCGAGGTCGTCGATCCGGACTGACTAGGGGACCTGGTTTGCCCGCGCGAGGACTCGCTATGGTACCTCCATCTCCCACTACCGCTCGTGGTCTCATGCCCACTGTCATCTCTCAACGCCCTCTCGTGGAAGATGCCGCTGCTCGTAGAGTGTTCATCGTCCTCCCGCGCGTGCTCTATAAAGAGTGCCGCTTCAGCATCGGAGAGGCCCTCTGGGAAGCTCTTCCTCCGTTCCTCTTGCTTAGTACCTTTAGATTTCTCTTGTGCCTTTTCTTTGTGCTTTTGTGCTATTTGTGTTCCTAATTTTGTTGTTGCTGTTGTTAGCTTGTTGTTGTTGATCTTTAGTTGTAAACATCTTGTTCGTACGACCGCATGCCTGACCAGCCAGGCATAGCGGTCTAAATAGTTGCTGGGGATCTCATTCGTCCGCCACGACAGCGGCCCTTGCCGCAGTAAGGCCACCGTTACTCCTCGAGGCGGCCCGGTGTCGAGAAGGCGCCGTTAAAAATACAGCCGGTTTTCCCTCCTGGCTGCAAACCGTCCAATGGGCACGGTGTCGCGTTACACCCTGGATTAGGAGGTGGCAGTTCTTGGTCACTGTCCGCCGGCAGCCCTAAGCTGGATGGAGGGTAGCGTAGAAGCTGAAAGCGTCTGCGTTACCCCAATCCAGGGAAGGGCTGAATGGAGGTTCAGCTAAGCCCCCGCACCAACGGCAAGGTGCCTGCCCTAGCGAGGGCGAGGTTCCCTAACTTGATTTAATTAAACTTTTAAAACCGACCTAAAATAGGATAAAGTAATTGACAATACCGGAAAATAAAACGTGGGGTGATTCATAGCAATTGTTTTGAACTTTTCGTTTTTAGTTAAGTAATATTGAATATTGCCAATAACTAACAGGACTATAAAATCTAAGAAGCATCCCACGCTTTGTTTTCCGGTTAAATTAATTTTATTGTCAATTACTTTACTTTAATCCTATTTTAGGTTCGTTTTAAAAGTTTAATTAAATCAAGTTAGGGAACTTCCTATTCCTCTTAAACGAAATCTGTATTTCTATAAATTATTTTTTACTTTTTAGTTCACATTGTAATAAAAGCGAGTTTGTATGTTTTTAACTATAATTTTATTTTCATCTTTTTAGTCTTAAATTCGATTGATTTTAAAACTATTATAACGAATAGAATAACAAGCAAAATCAATCTTAGGAATTTTCATTTGTACTGCCATCTGGTAACTTTAAAATTGAAATTTGAAGCAATACCCATTCGTACTATCATCATTAGGTATGTAACTTGATAATGGAAATTGCTGCATCTTTTAGGCGCACCATTATTACATATCGTCGCCTGGGTAAAAGATTTAGGCGATTTTTAGTTAAAGATGCAGTTTTATTTTATTAAATAAGATCTTCCGATTGATGTTATCAGTTTTTGGATATCAAATTTAGTTTCCGAGATACGACTCGGTCAACATTTTGTTGTATGTGACGAACAATTTCGCATACGACAAAATTTTCTTACAGTTTGATGAAATTGATTATTTGTTCAAATATTGCCTTATGTGACAAATTGTATGTGGTACATACGACAAAATCACACCAATCTCGGGTGTATTAGAATCAATTTTTTGCGTACGAGCAAAAAATAACTTCAAGAATTTCAGCCTTTTGCTTACTTGCTGTGTGCGTGATTTGTAGTAAGTCATACAGCTGGCCAGCATTCAAGGTGAAAATGTAACATACGACAAAATGATTTTATAAAAAAGTGGCTATGAAAAAAAGTGGTATGAGTTACTGAAAATGTGGTTTTATACTTTAAATAGCATTAAATTTTGATAAAAAACGATTGTACAGCTTTTGAGAAATTGAAACTGAATCTTTAACAACGATTTCCCAAAACCTGCCGAAAGTAACATACGACAATCTTTTACCCAGGCGACGATATGTAGTTACATCCCAAGCTAATAAAAGCGACGAGGTAAAAAAGAGTGGTTCCACTTAATCACGTATATCTTACGAACCAATTGAGCAATCGTAATACGATATATGCGGTTTATGGAGAATATTATTTGCTTCCATTTGCCGTAAGTGGAACCACTCTTTTTTTTAAGCTGAATAATGGTAAATTGCAAATATCTCGAAAAGTTATCCATAGAAAAAAAGATTTGCTTGATTTTCGGAATCAGCGAGCAATTCTACACAGAAATTGGGTAGTGGCATCCGGTGAACAAAAAAAAAAAACAAAGATACAAATTTGTGATCCAGTGTTATTTATTTTGCATCTCGGTAGATTCGGTTTAGATATCCGGATAACCAAACGAACATATATTAACCGGATATCCAGAGTTAGGCTTTATTCAAATAAATTGATATTTAGATAATTATTCGAAGAAAATTTTATCCGTAATATAATTATTCGCAAATTTTTGAAAACTCGATTTATAACAGACTGAGCAACGATTTACTTTTATTTCTATTGCAACTGATTGTCAGTTAGTTTAATTCTGTTTGCTGTTTTATCAAGAATACTACTTGTTTTATTTTCATTAATTATTCGCTTAACGAATAAAATAGTTTATCCGTCATTGGAATAATTTTTCTTTGAATAAAGTTAAATTATTTATTTTTTACGAATAACGAAAATAAAAAATTATTTATTTGTTATTCATCAATCGAATAAATTTTGCCAACTCTATTGCATACGTGTATAAAAAAATTAGTTTTTCAGTGTACTTTTATTCTTTAAAGTAAGTTATTTTAAACGAGAAATCGAAACTTTGTTTTTCAGTGTACTTTTATTCTTTAAATTAAGTTATTTTAAACTAAAAATCGAAAATGTACTTTTCGCAAGACATATGCCAATTGTAGCTTACGTCAAGAACAGTCTTCCGACCCAATTATTTCTAATTGACCTTTGAAATCTGGAAGGTCTTTTAACTTCACTTACATACATACAGTCAATCAATAACGGTCAACTATTTTTAAAATATTTTAATTTTCGCTAATTTTTTCATAAAAATATGTTTAACCTTACAATAAAAGCTCCAAAATGCAGAGTTCCAGACCTTGTATAAAATTTGAGAAAATTCTGCAAATTTCGTACTCAAATATTGCACATTTTATTTACACTGCTTAGAAAAAATTTGAGTATGCAGTTTTTTATTTTTAGCCCATTCAATTTTAGTACAATAAAGTGCAAGTCTGAGGAAGCTAGGACTTACCATTGATTTTTGGCAAATTTTTTTTGTTGGAGGCGTCGCTCATTTTTTCCATATAGAAACATTTTTATTTTATGTATCCTAGCTACCTCAGACTGTTATACTAAAATTGAACGGGCTAAAAAACCGCTTACTCAACTTCTTCTAAAGAGTGCAAATAAAAATTACAATATTTGAATGGAAATTTGCAGAATTTTGCACAAGGTTTGGAATTATGATTTTTGGAGTTTTTATTGTAGAATTAACCATATTTTTATAAAAAATGGGCGAAAAATTAAATATTTAAAAAATAGTTGCCCGTATTGCAAAAAACTCGCTGTGCCCAAAATTTAATGGCAGACTGTATTTGAAATGTTTGTATAGAAAATTTCATGATTTTCGATTCGTACGAAAAAAAAGAATAGGCCCTATTATAAATATCAGAATACAGATACATAAATAACAGTATAATTCAATATTTAAAAAATTTTCATTTACAATTATTTTTCTAGTAAATTCAGACTAAGGTACATATTTGAGAGACTTTGTTCAGACTTTGTTTCTCATAGAAATGGTGTTCCTGTAACGGTTGCCCCGGCCCGTGTGTAGTCAGCACAAAATACTAAATTTTTTAAATTACGATTTACGTGGTCACAAATACAAAAAATGCATTAAATAATCTATTCG
>NW_023458566.1:22587727-22589528 GCF_013731165.1 Rhagoletis pomonella | reverse complement strand
AATTGGTAGAAAAAATTTGGGTTGGTAAAAAGGTAAATTTTTTCTCAGTTTGGTAGATTTTCGATGAACTTTCCGTTCCCGATTTATTTTTCGTAGTTATCTTTAAATATCTATGTTTTAAAAAAATTTGAGTTTTTAAAGAGATCGCTTTAAAATATATTTGTTTTTTTTTGTGAGGAAAGGGTTTGTTTTGTGAAAGCGAAATATTTTTTGTAATTTGTTTTCGAAAGCTTAGGATGAGGTGTTAAAAATCGTGTTTTTGCAAAAATTTAAATTTTATTGCAGGTTCCGATAGACTACATATCTAGAAATAATATTTGTATGTAAAGATTTTTGTTTTAGGCGGCAAACCTCTAGAAATTGGCGTGCAAATTCTAGGAATAAATCTGTGTTCGTATGGAATATGTACTAGCTTATGTCGAAATGCTGGCTTTAGTATAATGCGGCATTCGCAGCATACGATTGCGAATGACTCACTGGCGCCGAGCCATTGAAGAACTTTTGGCCAAAAAAATGTGCAAGAAATAGTCAATATTCTTATTAAGTCTCATCAAAAATTCCTTGTGGTATAAAGAATAAAGAGAATGCCGCATTATAATAAAGATAGCCTCGTAAGCTACTAAATACGAACACGGAAATATAAGAAAACACTGATTTCTTTGCGGATTTCGGCAGAATATCCGTTCGTTAATAACATTTGTTTCGCAATAAAGATATTCCTCCGAAATCCGCAATAATATCTGCGTTTAGTTAACTTGAGTCCTAAAATTGCGACGCCCCTTTCTAGGTGTTTGTTGCCTTAAAGAAAATATTCCATAAAAGTTTTTTCAGGTGAAGTCTCTACGATGAGCAGAACCTGAGATATAAGGATACAAAAATCCCAACTTTGACAAGAGAAAAATATTTCTCGAATACATAGAGTGTATAGAGCCCATAATAAAAATTTGAAGCCAATCGAAAGTGTGGCACCAAATTTGGTGTCCGATATGAAAAAGAATACCTCATGTATATTATCAAGTAACTCAGGCTGGTTCCAGATTAAGACAAAATGTGAACATAGATACAAAATTGATAAATAATTATGTATGTACATATTTATACTGCATCGCCAATTATTGAGTTGAAAAATTAGAATGAACAAATTTCCTGCTCGGTATTTTCTAATGCAATGTGCTCAATTATATGTGGGCGACAAAGAAAGTTGTTTATGGTCGTGGTAAATTACATATTTTTCTTGTTTTTTTTTGTGTAGCTAAAGCCTACATGCCTTTTTATATAGAATGCGATTTGCATTATAAGTTACCAATAGAGTTGTGATATTTTTGCGTGCTCTCAGTCAATGAATTTAGCGGAAAGCTCTACAGTACTAAAAGGAATTGGACATGGATATATTTCGGAAAAGAAAACCTAATTAGCTACTTGTAATTATTTACGTAACGTGAAAATATTCTATTAAGCATAATTTTCCATTTATGAACATTCTAAAATAAGTGCTTGTGTTTAATACAAACATATCTACATACATACATATATACATACATATACTAATTGTTCAATGTTAAGCCTAACAAAAATCCTTAAGTTGTATGCATATGTATGCATCAGAAAACTACTCAACAGTTTTAAGGCGATTTCAAATTGAAGTTGAATTTCCCTCGTAAATTTTCGGTTAACTACTACGAGTGTCTTCTCTTTCTTCTTCTTCTTTTTATTTGGCGCTGTAACTGCTAAAGCGATTTTGGACGAGTATCTACGTATGTGCGATTGTCTAGCCATCAAAAATTCAAAATTCTATATTCTA
>NW_023458566.1:22585395-22587627 GCF_013731165.1 Rhagoletis pomonella | reverse complement strand
TAGAATATAGAATTTTGAATTTTTGATGGCTAGACAATCGCACATACATAGATACTCGTCCAAAATCGCTTTGGCAGTTACAGCGCCAAATAAAAAGAAGAAGAAGAAAGAGAAGACACTGGTAGTATTTAACCGAAAATTTACGAGGGAAATTCAACTTCAATTTGAAATCGCCTTAAAACTGTTGAGTAGTTTTCTGATGCATACATATGCATACAACTTAAGGATTTTTGTTAGGCTTAACATTGAACGTTTAGTGTATGTATGTATGTATGTAGATATGTTTGTATTAAACACAAGCACTTGTTTTAGAATATTCATAAATGGAAAATTATGCTTTATAGAATATTTTCACGTTACGTAAATAATTACAAGTAGCTAATTAGGTTTTCTTTTCCGAAATATATCCATGTCCAATTCCTTATAGTACTGTAGAGGTTTCCGCTAAATTCATTGACTGAGAGCACGCAAAAATATCACAACTTTATTGGTAACTTATAATGCAAATCGCATTCTATATAAAAAGGCATGTAGGCTTTAGCTACACAAAAAAAATAAAAATATATATATGTAATTTACCACGACCATAAACAACTTTCTTTGTCGCCCACATATAATTGAGCACATTGCATTAGAAAATACCGAGCAGGTAGGTAGGTAATTTTTCTGCTCAATAATTGGCGATGCAGTATAAATATGTACATACATAATTATTTATCAATTTTGTATCTTTGTTCACATTTTGTCTTAATCTGGAACCAACCTGAGTTATTTGATAGTAGCCATGGGTAATAGCGCAATTTTTTTGACGCTAGCTCAATAACGCCAGCGCCACCTGTGGTGTCAGCGCACTAACTCAGCGCAATAGCGCAGTGTAATGAATTGAACACGGCGCCATCTGAGTATCACCACAGTGCCCATCGTCATACAGTGTAGTACACCATACAGTGGTGTCATATCTATTATTTCTATAATTTTTGGCGCTGAGCAACGCTTGTACCGCCAACCGAATTTAATTGCTAGGAATGTAGTAAATTCCACGATATTCTCATCATTCTTGAGTAAAAGCTTTAAATTTGCGTTCTCAACGCTCAAAAGCAAAACCAAAGTACGTGTAAATTTTCAAAGAGTTAAGGCGAATTGTGTAAGTGCCTCATGTGTTGCTTGGTGTTAATGGCGCTGGCGCTTTCCATATACTGGTGTTGGCGCAGCAACTCCGGTTACGGTGGTAACGCAATTGCGCTGCGCAGCGCAGTGTTACCCATGCTTACTTGATAATATTAACATTTTTTTGTGGGCTCTATACGCGAAATAGGTTAACATGTATTCGATATTTTCCTCTTTTTTTCTGTCAAAGTTTGGATTTTTTCGTGATTCTGACTAATCATGTACCTCTTCAAATCCTTATATCTCAGGTTCTGCTCATCGTAGAGACTTCACCTGAAAATACTTTTTATGGAATATTTTCTTTAAGGCAACACACCCCTAGAAAGGGGCGTCACAATTTTAGGACTCAAGTTAACTAAACGCAGATATTATTGCGGATTTCGGCAGAATATCTCTTTGCGAAACAAATGTTATTAAAGAACGGATATTCTGCCGAAATCCGCAAAGAAATCAGTGTTTTCTTATATTTCCGTGTTCGTATTTAGTAGCTTACGAGGCTAGCTTTATTATAATGCGGCATTCTCTTTATTCTTTATACCACAAGGAATTTTTAATGAGACTTAATAAGAATATTGACTATTTCTTGCACATTCTTTTGGCCAAAAGTTCTTCAACGGCTCGGCGCCAGTGAGTCATTCGCAATCGTATGCTGCGAATGCCGCATTATACTAAAGCCAGCCTTTCGACATATGTAAGCTAGTACATATTCCATACGAACACAGATTTATTCCTAAAATTTGCACGCCAATTTCTAGAGGTTTGCCGCCGAAAACAAAAATCTTTGCATACAAATATTATTTCTAGATATGTAGTCTATCGGAACCTGCAATAAAATTTAAATTTTTGCAAAAATACGATTTTTAACACCTCATCCTAAGCTTTCGAAAACAAATTACAAAAAATGTTTCGCTTTCACAAAACAAACCATTTCCTCACAAAAAAAAAAATAACAAATATATTTTAAAGCGAGCTCTTTAAAAACCCAAATTTTTTTAAAACATAGATATTTAAAGATATCTACGAAAAATAAATCGGGAACGGAAAGTTCATCAAAAATCTACCAAA
>NW_023458566.1:22570025-22585295 GCF_013731165.1 Rhagoletis pomonella | reverse complement strand
ACTGATTTTGGTAATAAAATTCAATGATTTGCAAGCGTTGCTCGTTAGTAAGTCTATTCATGATGAAATGTCAAAGCATACTGAGCATCTTTCTCTTTGACACCATGTCTGAAATCCCACGTGATCTGTCAAATACTAATGCATGAAAATCCTAACCTCAAAAAAATCACCCGTTACTACCATCCCATGGCCGCTTGCTTCGCGACGCCTCATAAGAACTGATGTGTTTGCCAATGCAAAAAAAGGGTAAAGCAAAAATTTTTAGTTTAGCTTGCCACAGGTAAGGATCGGAATCCTGCACAAACACATAGGCTAAGCATACTAGTGCTCTGAATATATCCCCTTCGATGTCCTGAGTTTTACCGATGGTATTATTTCCACCTGTGAGATCGCTTCTAAGCGTGCGTAATCGCCTTCTATGATCCTGCAACTACAACATTGGCCCGATGAGTCAACCTCTAGTATTTTGTCAAGTAAGCGAACAAGAAACGTTACAAAGAAACTGAAGAGTACAGATGTGCGTTTTTGTTATAGGAGAGGAGAACCAATATCTTAAATATTGTTCAAGGATGCGGTCGAATCCTTCCCTACTGATTCTCCACTTTTACAATTCGTCTTATATCCAGGCGTCCAAGGACACATATTAATTTGACTCTATAAACCTGAGCTTGATCTATGAGAGGTGTATGGCATTCGGTAAGGGAATTCGCCTTGCATTTGTGTGAGTGTAAAGCTTTGAGGCCCACCTGACCACCGCAGAAAAAAAAAACTGGTTTGTTCTCTCTAGTTCTCTGATCAAAATTTCGTGCTGCCCCCTAAATGGTTAACAATTCTTCTTGATACATCCGTGACGCGGTGATGTGGCTAGAACATCTGAATGAGCAGAGATTCCCTTACTCCATTTGAGTCTCACTGCTGCAATAACGGCCGCCCTGAGCAATTTCATGCGGAGATAGATGCAACATCGCATTTAGGGTTATGGGGGCGTGATACATAGGTGCGCTTAACTTACACAATTTTGCGCCCTTTGTATGCATCCTTAACAACACATACGGGGGTAATAAATATGTCGACTGCAGCGCGTTTTTATTGTAGTTTTTTGTAGTAGTAAAAAACCAGTTCCTGATTTGGAATTTTAGAAAAAAGAAAACGGTGTTATTTTACTTAGATTTCATACAGTAAAGATAGCTCTTATTTAGAAAAGAGCAAAACGGGAATAAGTACAAAGTTTTTTAGATCAAAAGTAAAACAAATAAAAATCAGTGAAAAATTCACGCTTGGTTTTAGTTTAACATTTTTAACCGACTTACAAAAAAAGAGGAGGTTATCAGTTCGTCGGAATATTTTTTTTTATGTATGTTACCGCATAACTTTGGACCACGTCAACCGATTTCGATATTTCTTTTTGCATCGGAAAGGTAGTATCTCAGAGGTGGCCCCATACTAATCTATGTATACATATATTTATATTTTTATATGAGAATTAAAGTAGGTTTTTTTGCTTAAAATTACTTGTTGAATAGTAGTGCCCTTGCCGCCGCAGCCAGTGGTTAGAGGTGCCTACTGCCAATTAATGGTTAAATTTTTGGTTCCAGCAACATCACAAGTTTTTTTTTTTTAAATAGCGGTCGCCCCTCGGCAGACAATGGCCAACAGGACGAAGGTGGGGTAAAGGTGTATATCTCTCCATTTGTATCACAACATTAAGAAGCAGAACACGAATTAGGGAGGAAGCTCGACCAAACTCGTAGAAAACGTTTAAGCGCCAAACGTTCATTTATTGATATCAAATATGATAATAGGAACTATCTTCGTCCCCAAATAACCTAGGATATAATTTTAAAACTATTCAGGGATTTCCCTTAAACTGGAAGAGGCCTTGAAAACTTAGCTAAACTCAAAATCATTTATTGAGAGATCAAGATTTGTATGAAAGGAAAAAAACTGCTTTGTTTGATAAAAAATTCCGGTTTATTCGATAATCCAGATTTGAAAAAACCGCCTATAGATATCAAAAAAAAACCCGAGTCAATCACCCTATTAGGTAGCCATCGAGCGGCCAGTTGTAAGCCTAAGGCCGCCCACCATTTACTAATTATACGTTTTGAAGAAAACGAACTAAATCCAGTCTCACGAGGACAAATTATAGATAGGCCTTCTCTCGTTCGCTTCGATGCCGCAGTGGCCTAGTACCCAACACAGTTTTTCGATATTTATGCTAGCGCGCTTATTGAGATTGATAATACACCGACCATGGCCTGAAGAACTGCGGATTTATGAATCTAAAATTAATGAGTATTAGACCCGTCAACTAGACTGACTCATTTCGGCCCCTTTTGATGTTATAAATTCTGAGTTGAACCAAAGTAACAAATTTACGTAAAAATAATAATTTATACCTAATCAGAATTATAAAGAATATTTATTTTTAAGACTAAGAAAAGCGTCATGTATTTCAGACTCTAATATGACGTATTGGCGTGCCTTTCTAAGAAGCTAAACATGCTCTTTTCTGACTCTTTTTTGAGCTCACAATGAGGTTTACAACTCAGCATTCTAAGACTTTGCTAACTCTAAAATGAGTCCGAATATTTACAGGCACTCATAGAGTTGACGATAAGTGAAAAGTTAGGGGGCGCCGTAGAGCTCCTGAGTGATGTGGTTGGTTGTTGGCTACCTTGCTTAAGCACGGGTCCTCTCTCTAAAACCTCCCATATTATCAGCGATACAGTGTTCCTTATAATTTCCAAGCTTTCTGTACACTCAAGGGTATAGTATCAAGAGAGAAAGACACAACTATCAGTTAACCTTTCCTCGCTAACTTCAGTTATGGCTTTATTAAGATCAGAGATCCAAAAAAATATATTTCAAACAATTTCATTTCACTTTATTGCGTACACACTTTTTTATTATTCAAAATACAAATATTTAATTAAAATACAAAAGCTTCTCAAATGCAAGTAGCTGTCCATTTTTGGCTTTAAAGTAATTATATTATGCTATTAAAAGTACAAACTTTGGTAATATGCATTTCGTTTAAAACGGAGTAAAATGCGACCAATTTGTGGTAATCAAACGACGTTGGGCATGGCGCCGCACCGACGAGTTCCGAACATTCTTTAATATGCAGCCCACGGGTAAAGTTACCTGTTTTTTACAAAAAAAGTTCAAAAAGGTTAAGCGTATTTCCGTAAAAATATTACTAGAAAATGTGGAAAGCATCAATAGGAAGCAAATACTATAAGCTGGCCAGTCTGGAATGCATTCAAATTTATTTTACTAAAAAAAACAGTTCAAGCAGGGCGTTTATACCAAGAATAGCGCACACGAATCAGATATTCAGGTCGGAAGTAACTTACAGATCTCGAGTTTGTGACCTTAACTGGCGCTTGCCCTGGGCAAATTACGAAGGACTCATGACCCGCCAATAGTTTGGCATTCAAACCTGCTGTAGACGGCAGACGCATTAAGGGTGCAGGTTGTAGAACAGGCTCCGCCACTCCCGGGTAGCTCAAGTCAAGTGAGGGCAAGGGTGTCGAGGGTGTAGGTAATGCTTCTGTAAGAAGGTGAGGGAAATTACCTCGCACAAATTATAGTGAAATGGCGAATCTGATTTTCTCTTACCTTTAACGATAATTTGGAACTCGCAGCGTGCCGTAATCCCCTGCTCACTGGTTGCCTCATAGTAAATTGTATGCTTGCCAGCATTAAACAGCTCACCAGGTATCTATTTATAGATTAAAGATGCAACTTTTATATATTAGTTGAGCCGCACCACTTACTCTCGACTTATAAAGCTTCTTAATTGGACCCAGTGTGCTTTCGAAACGTGGCTCCTTCCATACCACCGAACGATACACTTGGTTTGGACTTAAAGCCACCTCAAACGAGCGCGTACAGAAATTCACTTTCGGCGATACGGCCTGCTCCACATAAATGATTGTCTGGCATCTTGCCCGTCTGCCCGAGACTGGATCGCGACCACGGAATGTCACCACATGCCGTCCAGCGCCCAGATGAGCTTGCATATTGCGAGTCCAAGCTGGGTGAGACTCAATGTAGCGGTAATCCATATTGGTTATGGGTTTTTGTAGAATGATGTGTGCAGTGCTGGCGCCTGACGCCAAGAAAACTGTGGTGTTTCGTGGACACTTAATGAACGGACGTCGAGCAGCAACTGATCCACCAAAACCGATTCGTGGTCGCACTTGTGTTATTGTGGGTCGATTGAGGAAGCCATTTACTGACGGGCTGACAGGCAGTGTAGGCAGTGGGCCAGGCAAAGGTATAGCTGGCAGAAACTGTGTTCTCGTCGCTGGCATGCATTCGAAGGTAGCGTTGTGCGACCAAGTGAGATCAGATGTGCAGACTCCTACGCTTTTTCCGACTGGCACATAGCCAGGCTGGCATTGTAGCCGGCAGCGTTCGCCCATAAACACCTTACCAGCTGTACAGGCAGTGGGTATAATTACGCCATTGAGTGGTGGCTGCAAGCGGGGACAAGCGGTAGCTGCAAAGCGGCACAGATAAGACTAATCTTTTTCGTTAACTAAGAGGATTGCGCTACTTACGCGTACAAATATTTTCGAAGTTATCCCATTCTCCGGAGGCATTGCAAAACCGTTGTGATGGTCCTTCCAAGCGATAGCCCTCTTTGCACCAAACCTTGCAGCGTGTGTTGTAGAAGTGCTTCTTCTTGTGGCGATATTTGGTACAGTGGAAGTCCCCATTGGCGGGCGCCAAGAAGGGGGCGCACTGATCACGCAGCTCCGGCGCGCGCTCACACGTGCGACGATCCACAGCCAAGCGCTGTCCCGTTGGACACTTACACTGATAGCTGCCAATGTGATTGATGCAATCACTGCCCACGCAACCGCCGTTTTCATTCAAGCACTCATTTATGTCTTCACAGTCGCGTCCATTGCGCAGCGCGAAGCCTTTCGGACAGACACACTCATATGAACCATTTGTATTTACGCAGCTGTATTGACAGAGACCTGGCGTGGCGCATTCATCGATATCCTCACACTTCGCGGAATCTTGCGAGCTAACTGTAAAGCCGGGCGGGCAAAGTGTCACACAGCTGTGACCATTGTCCGGCGTTGCCGCGTCTGAGCAGAGACACTCGAAGCCACCGACAGTGTTGTGGCAAATACGTGCACATCCGCCATTGTTGTATCCGCATTCATCGATATCGGCACACGTCTTTCCGTCGACGGAGAGCTCTAGCCCACTTGGACATGAGCAACCTGTTTCGGGATTACAAATGTGAGAGCAACCGCCATTTTCGCGCAAACAGACATCAATCAAGGCTGTGTCCACATCGAGCTCATTGGTTCGTGTATCAATCACAGAAGTTACCTCGACGCAGTTTCTATTGTCAACTGCAAGCGCATAGCCATCAGGACAGTTGCATTCATAGTCGCCCAATTTGTTTTTGCAACCATGGCTACAGCCATGTTCGCTGCCTACGCATTCATCTACATCCAAGCAGGTCGCTTTATTCTCACCTAATAAGTAACCTTCTGGGCATATACACTCATAACCGCCCTCTACATTTACACATTCGTGCGAACAATCGTGTCGTCTCAGTGCACACTCGTCAATATCGATGCAGGTGCGGCGATCCTCAGCCAGCTGGAAGCCTCCCTCGCAGCCGCATTCGTACGAACCTAGAAGATTTACGCAGATGAAAGTACAGTTACCAAACCCATTTGCGCATTCGTCAATATCGGCACAGTCGCGCCCATTTGCCAACATTTCGTAACCCATGCTACAAGCGCACTCAAAGCTACCCGGCGCGTTGCGACAAAGCTGACCGCAGCCGCCATTAGCCGCAGCGCATTCGTCAATGTCAAGGCAGGTGCGCGCATCCACAGAGAGCCCATATCCGCTTGGACAATGGCACTGCGCACCCACACCTGGCACTAATGCACACCCATGCGAGCAGCCGCCGTTATTCTGCAAGCAAGCATTCACCAGCAGACAGGTGCGATTATCGGCAATACTTAGCGCATAGCCCGGCGGACAAGAACACTGAAAGCTGCCAGGATAATTCAAGCAAAAATGGGAGCAATTGCCATTCGATATGGAGCATTCGTCGATGTCTAGACATGAGGGTGTATGTTTTATGATAGATGTGGCTGGAGTTTGCATGACTGATGATGAAGCGTATGATTTCGGCGCAGCAGGATGATATGATGAGAGTAAAGCCCGCAGCGAAGCATAAACCGGTGGTAAGCCCAGCGCGAACCCCTGTGGGCAGATGCAGGTGAAAGATCCATTAAGATTTTCACACAGCATGCCCTTCCCGCAATTGTGCAACCCCAAAGCGCATTCGTCTACGTCGAAGCAATATGACTTGAGCGATCCATCGAGAAACTCAAATCCCGGTTCGCAGGCACAATCGTACCCACCTGCATAGTTCTGGCAGACCTGATGGCAACCGCCATTGCCAATCTCGCACTCGTTCACGTCCACACACGACTTGCCATCGGCAGCCAGTTCGTAACCGCTGCGGCAGCCACAAGCACCATCATCTTCCGATCTGCAAATCTGTTCACAGCCGTTGTTGTTCTCGGCACAAATATCCTTGTAGAAGCAGTTTAGTCCATCATCAGCTAGTGACATGTCATGCGGGCAGATGCACTTGAAGCCAACACCTTCAGCAATGCATTGGTGCGAACACTGGTGGGCCTCGCAAGGATCGGCGATATGGCAAGCGCCAGTCGCGGCATCGGGAACGGAGCCATCCGTGCATAGGCAGATGAAGCTGCCAGGATTGTTGACGCAGTTTAAAGCGCCACACAGATTAGGATTGGACGCACATTCGTCGATGTCTTCACACACGTGATCGCTGCCTTCGGTGAATCGAAAACCAGCTGGACAGCCGCACTGATATTCACCTAAAGTGTTGAGGCAATCGTGTGAGCACCCGTGCAGCTCAGCGGCACATTCGTCGACATCATTGCAATGGTTGCCTTCATTCACATAGCCAGCCGGACAATCACACTCATATGAACTGTTATCCTCACTTGGGATGCAAGTGCCTGGCGAACAGCTTTCATAGCCGCCTTCCTTGGCGCAAACACTTTCGGCCACCTCGCAATTGTGCAGATCATCGCTCAGCGTGTAACCCGCTGGACAAACGCATTCGTAGACGCCACTGGGCAAGTCCTTGCACTGGTAGGCGCAACGTGTCTTATTCAATTGCGGATTATTCAAGTCTTTGCAAGTGTCGATAGCGCATGTGCGTCGGTCTTCGAGCAGATGTTGATTGGCTTCGCAAGTGCAAATAAAGGAGCCGATTGTGTTTTCGCAGCCACCAGAGCAAATCTTCGCAGGCGCAGCATCAGCGTCGTCCTCACGCTCTACAATGACGTCGCACTCGTTTATGTCGATGCAGGTGCGCTCATCGTCGGCAAGATCGTAGCCACCGGGGCACGTGCACTCATAGGAACCCTCAGTGTTGAGACAATGCTCGCACCCGCTGGTGCCCTCAGCGCATTCGTCGATGTCAACGCATTTGTCCGAATTGTCGCCGCCAGCGCGATAGCCACTTGGGCAGATGGGTTCAGTTTCGGCGATGCGGCGTATACCCTGATCGTCTTCACTCACAGCGTCATCAGCGTCTCCATTTTCACTATTTTCAGTATCTTCGTTTTCTTCTGCGTTCTCTTTGGCATCTTCGGGAGTATTGAGCGCTGGTACGCAACGGTAAGAGCCAGGTGTATTCTCACAGCCGGCAGAACACAGCGCTGCCACTTCAGGCTGCTCGCATTCGTTGATATCTGAAAATGCAAAGAAATAAAAATTAGCTCAGAAATACGACTTTTCCACTAATGAGCGTAAATGAAGTTGGTTTGGTGAGTTAGATTGACACTTCGAGATTGCTGCTTCGACACATTCAATTTCAGCTAATTTGGCTAGCAGTCATTAAGCAATTCTGCGTATCAGCTTTCAACGCCACAGCGCACGCACCTTCACAGTTCGTTCCGTCCGGCGACATCAGCCAACCGCTTGGACACAGACAATAGATGCGACCCATCGAGGAGAGGCACTGGTGTGAGCAGCCACCGTTGGCGATGGCACACTCGCCAGCATCTTCGCATGTGTGATTATCCTGGGATAATTGCGTGCCAGCCAGACCTTCGCAGGAACACCTGTAGCCGCGCCACTCGTTGTGGCAATTGTCCTGGCATGGCCCATGACCGTTGCGTAACAGGCACTCGTTGATGTCTGTGGCAACCAAAACCGTATGAGTATGTGTGCGCGTTGTACGAAGTTGTGTGATTGTGTGTGAGTGTGAGTGGCCGTGTCGAATGATTGCGTGTAATACGAATACAAGCGGGTGTGTAACGGTGAAGGTATAAGGAAGGGGTGATGCATGCAATTATATGGAATAAATGATATAAAAGCGTTTAAAATCTAAAGTTCTCTTGAGCAGATGGGCCGGCTGGTCACTTACCGATGCATGTGTTGCCCGTTAGCGTATCGATTTGTAAACCCTGCTCACAGGCGCACTGGTAGGAGCCGGGCAGATTGTTGCAGATTTGCTCGCAGCCGCCATTGTTCAGCTGGCATTCATTGATGTCTTAGCAAAATGAAAAGCGAAAATAAATACAATAAATTTTGAAAAGATGTGCTTTCTTTTTGTGCTTTAGAATTCGGCGGGCTCACCATGACAACTTGCGTAATTGTTTGGATCCAAGCTGAACCCTTCAAAGCAGGAGCATTTCAGGCGTGGCTCGTTCTCGCCAGGGAAAAGCAGACGCTCGCATTTGTGTTCGCAGCCGCCATTGTCTGGACCGCAGTAATTGTCGAGGAAACGTGGCGTATATGGATCCTGTGTGGGTGCGATGACAATATTCACGTCCGTAACTGGGGCAGGTTCCGGTTCGGTAATAGGCTCAACGCTGTCAACTTCAACGGGATGCGTACCCTCCACGTTTTGTTGTACGGTGGGCTCAATCTCATTGCTGATCTCTTGCTCTATAGGCTGCATAGGCTCGACTTCTGCAGGGGGTGGAGGTGGCGGCGGCGCTACACGATTATCAACAGCCCCTTCTTCCTCCTCTCCCTCAGCTTCGTCTTCTTCATCGCCATCAACTGTTTCATATTCGTCGTATTCTAGCGCCACACAAACATTAATTTCAAAACGTATTTCTATTTTTAACAACACTCACCTTCTTCGTCCACATCGGTGTATTCGCCCAGCGCCACACACGTCGGCAGTTCTCCTACCCATTTGCGTTGACTGCAGTACAGCGTCGCTATCTCGGCGTCCTCCAACTCGAAGTTGTCATTGCACGCATAGAAAGCCACCAAGAAGATATGGTCGCCTTTACGTCGCCGATCGTATTTCTCTACAAAGCCATGACGTATTTCTGGCGCCTTCACTTTAGCCTGCACACAGGACATATCCAGCGAGGCGGCCATATCCGCAGATACGTGGCGATCTTCTATTATATCCAGCGGTTTCTTCTTTTTCCCCGCGCGCTCACTGTTTGCCCCGCCAGCCACCTCATTCGAGAGCTCAACTGAAATTTTCGATTTCCTTATTCAGTTCGAAGCCGTCACCGGTGTGGTGTATTTACTTACCTTTTACACAAGTCGGCGGTTCGGCATCCCAGAGGTCTGTATCTAAATTGCATACCAACTCGTTGATGCCTCTCAACTCGTAGCCTTCTTCGCATGTGTAAATGGCTCGCACTGCATCCTCGTTGTCGATTATTTGTATGGCCGAATGCTCGGCGTAGGGCGCGTTCTCGCAATCCTCATAACCCGCCAGTGACACTTTTCAAACAAAAGCAAAAATGCAAAGAAATAAAAAAAATAAATGCTGATTAAATGGTGATCACAAATAATTTAAAGAAATAAACATTTGCATGTACAAGTTGTTGGTGTATAAAAATAGTGTGGCAACCACCTACTCATTCTCTGTTCCTCAGAAACACGACGCTAATTTTTTCTGGTGAATTTTCACTTTGATTTATGCTTTGATATTTTTAAATGACTTAATGTTTTCTTATACTACTTTGTACATACATATTTGTATACCATATGTACATTAGGGTATGGGAGATTTTTCGTAAAAAAAATTGCCGAAGAAGCCATGGGTCTACAATCAATTTGGAGCTCGCCAAATTGCAAAAATAGGTTTCGCAGCATTTTACTATAGCATCGTAAAGAAGTGCTTTAATTTTGTACTAAATAAACTACGAGGTGTTTTTTGGTATGACGAATCCATTTTTGCACATATATTTTTCTTAAAATTTTCACGAGAATTGGCAACAGTGAAAATTTTCACATTTTCTTCGAAACTTATTTTTGCAATTTGGCAAACTCCAAATTGATTTTAGAACCATGGTTTCTTTGTCAAATTTGCTTAGAGTTACACATAGGCTCCTGCTGTGCCATATGCGCATTGTCGAAAAATATTGACCCACCTTAATATACATACATACGTATGTTCGTATACATATAAGCGCATATATATATATACATATGTTTGTGTGTACATATCGCACCTAAATCAAAAACAGTCACAACTCAAAAAATCCCAAATATTGTGGAGGCAAAAACTTTTGATGCTGCGCAAGCAAAATAAAAACAATTTTGACAGTATTTTTTCAGTTAAGGAAGATGGTGGTGAGGAATAAATTTTGACGGACGTTATACGGGTAAATATCTAGCCCTAACCGCCAAAATAACGTAAGCGACATTTTTTTCAAAATTTTATTTTTGATGCAGAAATGCATCTAGATGCTCTAGGAATATTTCTGCATCAAAAAGAAAATTTTGAAAAAAATGTGGCTTACGTTATTTTGGCGGTTAGGGCTCGATATGTTCTCTGAACTGTTTTATAGAAAAAAATTAATTTTGAAACATTTTTAGTTGTGACTATTTTTGATTTAGGGTGTGGTATGGAGTTTGCTCGCCGGCCGGCCTGTCTGTCGCACATTAAACGATTTTCTTATTCAGTTTCCGATCCGTATAGTGATATGACTCTCTCATTTAGCAGCAGCGGTCATAAATAACGAAATTGAAAAACATTCAATATCTACATATTTTTTTCAATTCAGAATAAAACAACAAACATGTCATAGATATAATTCCCCGGTTTTCGAAAATTAAAAAGAAGCGGAGGATAAGCGCCCGAATTATGTCATTTTCAAAATCATATCCACCAAATAAATATATTGACGTTTGAGTGGAAGATCGACCAATCTCTCGGCAGCCGGTGCGAAAATGCCCTATATCAGAATTTGATTGAAGAGGCCTTTTCTTAGATTTTTTTTTCCAAAAACGCCCTATCTCAACTGAAAATATATTACAGTTATTTATGGTATTCAAAGTAGATGAATTGCCCTACTGAAGATATGCTGATATAGAGCGTTTTTGAGGCGGTAGCTGAGATAGGATGTTTTTGAATCAAATTCAGAAATACGGTGTTCTTCAATGAAATTCTGAGATAGGGCGTTCTTCAATCAATATCTGAAAGATGGCGTTCTTGGAGAGGTTTCTGAGATAGGTCGTTTTAGAACCGGCTGCCACTACCACTCAGCCGTCGATATGCGATATAAAAATGAACTTAAGCTCAGACCCAATCTTCTCAGTACTGTGGAAGTCATTGACCCCAAAGTTTTTTGTAGGTCAAAAGTGGACGAATGTACATAAAGGATGAGTTATTAACGATTCCATTGCCGATGAACTTTATGCACTGTCGACTTTCTGGATATACATACATACATACTCGTGTATCTGATAATGATAAGAGTTTACAATGGTCGTATGTATGTATATGAAACTTTATTGTAAATCTCTTCCTTGGTCTGGTTTTTAGTGTTCATTTTGCATCACCATCTTGACCTTATCACATAAACACTAGAAATGAAATCTACATATGGAAAGCACAACGTAACTCCATCGAAGCTTTACGAAGTTTCCATCCAACCGGCCGGCCAGTTGAGATTTCCACCGGTAGAAGTAGCTGCTACAAGCTTTGACCTTAGTCCGCCCCATTCCAGCCGTGAAAAAAATGACGTAGCCACCTCGCATTCGCAGAATTTTTTCAGCGTTCTCTAAATTTCCTATGGCTGTGGCTGGTACCCACATTACCTTTAGCTTTGTATTCTGATGCGATTGCATGCTAAGTCGGGCTTTCGCTGACCATTTTAGAGAATATTATCAATGAACCTAGAACATTGATTGCACCTTAATTTTCAGATTATGTCTGTATCATTTTAGTAAAACACCTTAAACGAATTTATAAGATTTGACTTTGAATTAAAAAGGAATAAATTTCCCTTCAATAAATTTATAGTTTATCTGAATTGTAGTTGTCGATTCGTCAGAATTTTATTTTTTTATGTATGTATGTAACTTTGGACCACATGAACCGTTTTTGACAATTCTTTTTTATCGGAAAGGTTTTACCACAAGGGGGTCCTAAACTAATTTCAGATTCAAAGAATTATTTGAGCATTGTAGTCGGTTTTTTTTTTTGCTTAAGAATTACTTCAATTACGCGCATAGATATGTATTAAAGGAGCATCTTAAACTACACCTAAAACCAGTATATCGTGGAAATATTATTTTGGAACCCTGCCCAACTTCTCAACCAACTTCAAGCTATTCCGCTCTAATTCCGAATAATACAGCCAGGAGGAATGCAAATTTTCTTGGAATTCTGGAGGAAACGCGTCTTTTAGCATAAAAGAAGAACGTTATTAATTTTAATAAAGAGCTACTTATTAAGTGCTTAGTTTTGTGCTGTCATTGTTATAATAAATAGTAAATTTAAAACCTTTTTATTCGGACACAATTTTCTTTCTTCTCATTTGGTTAAGATATTTTGATCAATGCTATTTTGGCCTGATCCACCTTGTTCATAACGAATTCTTCTACTCCAATTTGTGATTTGAGTATTGATATTTAAACAAAAAATGTAATGAAGAAACTTTTTCATGGCAGAAATACACTGCGAGGTTTGGCATTGTTTGCTGGATGACGACCGCTAATAGCAACAACTTTTTCTTTGTTTTCGGAATAGAGCCTAGATTCGACTAACTCTAACCACTCTTCCACGGGGCTAATTTACTTAACAAGAAAGAAAGCCTAATTGAGATAATCCTGTTGATGGATAAAACTCTTTTATGTTGTCTGTCTTCAGGTCCCGCTCTTACAAATATTTACTCTCGAGCTCTTCCTACTATCTAGTACACCAATTTCAGACGTGACATGGAGCAACGGAAGCGTTCACTTACCACCAATTAACGCCACCACCATCAGCCAAAAGAATTGGCAGTGCGCCGCCATGCTGCTAATCCTTTACGCTTAGCCAAATCAAAAACTTTTGCGAAGAAAACTCAAATAGCTTTACCAAGTACACTTTAATGCAGTGGTGTCAGCGATGTTAAAACATTGTCAGATTTGTCGGTGACACCTTGAATTCTATAAAATTTTTAAAATGAAAATAGCACACATAAAATATATATTCTTTTAATCCGCAAGTTCTAAAAATAGCTGTTGCTTTAATGTGGAATTATTTGAACACTTTCACAATATGCAGAATAAAAATATGTATGGAAATAAACGGAAGTTGGATTTTTTTTTTGTATCCAATTTATTAGCCACGGTATTTCCACATTGCATACACTCTTTCACACAAATGTATGCTCAACACTTTAGCAGGATATGCAAAGCGTTTCTTTTTATTTAGCCACAATATTTTACTTACGCACAACTTAACTTAACCACGGCCGAGAAAAGACTAAAGATTTGCTCGCCACACTATTTTCCACAAATGCCGCCGCCACTTCTGTCAGATATCATTTTTTATATATACTTACGTATATGTATGTATGTATGTATGTGTTTATGTCGGTGAATATACGGAAAGATATACATAAGTGCTCGCCTGATCGGCAGCCTGCTGCGGCCTCAAAAGCCAAACAACAAGGAAACATTGTCTCCAAAAATCATAAAATGGTTCATAAAATGGATTTTCTCTCAGGGGCCCGCTGCCTTGACTCTCCGCTATTTCACAGCTTCCACGCAACAGCAACAACATTGCCAGCAACACGCCCTGAATTGGCCCACTGGCATGGCGTGCGTGTGTGTATGGATGTATGGATGAGAATTTACCGGCGATCGCGCCAAAGATCTCCAAGCTGTTTCGCTATTTATGCGACAAAAACTATTATTAGCACATGTGTACATATAGACAGGCAGTGTGTGCGAAGCATTCGGAAAATATGAGTGAATATAAAAAAGTCATTAAACATAAAAAAAAAAATAATATAAAGGAAATGGTTCATTCGCCACGATCAGCGTTTGTCATTTGGCTTGCAGGCTGCTTGCTGTCATATGCTTTCTGTTGAACTAAAGACTGGTTTTCACTATGTCATATATTGACACCAAAATTTGGCGACATATTTTGACACAACTTTATCTCCTCTATCCATACCTTTGCCAATGATATTATGGGCCAACAACTGACGGATAGCCGATTTCGAAGTGCATGTACACGACTAAAGACCTATCCTGATCCAATTCAATCGATAAACCGCTTTTTGATCTCTTTTGACAATGTGTTTTCACTTATTTGACGACAAATGCCACTGAATTTGACATAGTGAAAACCAGCCTTAACTCTTCGTTAATCGAATGTGTAGTGACAACGCCCTGTAATGTTTGAAGTAATTCAAATAAATCTTGTGTGAAAATGTTTGCCATTTGAAAATGGAGTAATTCTTTGTCGGCAAAGAATAAAATCTAAACTAAAACTTTTAAATGCAAAGTAGTTGCCCGATATTTCGGAGTTTAGCTTTTATTTTATTATTTATGCATACAATTTGATGTACTTTCCACTTTGTACAATTATTCGGTAGTGAAAGTGTTACATCGAATACTTTATTTGATGCTTCACGTAAAAAAGGGTGGAAAACAGCAAAACCTAACTTCAAGAATTAAAAGATGTTGATCAAAAGGCTTTTGAAACACTAGGTCGTGGCAAAGAGAACTTATATGTACGCTGACCATATTTGTGAGAGTCGAATACGGGACAAAAATTAATTTTGCAAATTTTTTCCACAACAGCTTACAGATCTTAAAGCATTCCTGAATGATCTTAGATGTACAAGCCCTTAAAGAGTATCCCTGTAGTAAAATCGCAAATTTGCAGGATAATTTTCTCAAGATTTTAACCCCGTACAAAAAAAAAAAAAACTCATTAAATTTTAGTATAGTATAGTGCTATTTTAAGTC